>NC_133983.1:11939137-12094137 GCF_047716275.1 Strix uralensis | reverse complement strand
CCTAGCTCCATGCCATCCTGCTGGAGCATTGCTTTTGTAAGCTCTCCTCCCAAGAACCCAGAGATGGTGTCTCAGAAATTAGTGAAAGACTTGACACTGACATTGATAGGACAGAGGAGGATTGGACTGTAGGTACACAGAAAAAAAATACTTTCCGGTGACTCTTGGGTGTTTAACTGCAGTTAGCCAGACATGACCAGTAGTTCAGAAACTAGGCAGGAATCTGTCTGTCCGTGATTGTCAGCAGCTTGGATGGGTTTCAGGTTTGTGCAGCACCCAGCACAGTACAGTGATTGTTGCTACCAGTGTTTGCCAGGTGCTTCTGTCCTGCACCTAAGCTGCTTAGCGTGGGATGGGAAGGGCAGGATGGATCAAAGATCTGGCTCTAGTTTCCTTGCTTTTCGGATGACGGAGGGTGAAAGGCCTGGCTGCTGCCTTCCCAGCTTTCTAGCACAGTAGATGTGCAGATATATATGTGACTGGGTATATGTGCAGCACACCTGGTATGCTGAACTGATTTCACATTTGTGCTTTGTTATTACAAAACTCACCCTTGTCTTTGACTTAAGAAGTGAATGACAAGCAATGCCACCTACCTGTATGGTGTGAATCAGGATTGAATCTGATCCAGATTCTGAGGTGTGATCTGTGCTTTCTGCGAGGTTAGTTTAAATAAGTGGGGTTTTTTAATCTGAAAAACTGTAGTGCTTCAGAAGTATTAAGAGCATATGGAGGACTCTCTTCCCCTTTTACAAACAGGTAAAACTGAGTTTAAGTATGCTGTCTGCAGTGAAAGTGGTGGAAGGACCATAAATTGATCCTGCAAGTCATGATTGGGGTTTATTTTGCTTCTTTTTCCTCTAAGCCACAATGAATTCCTTCTGAAAGGCAGCTCACACTTACACTCTGTCCATTTTTATGCATGCTTACTGTTTTACACATCCAACAGGGTTATGTATGCTTTTTTAGTAACGCCTGCTGAAGCATGGAAAGGATCAACATTTCATTTTCATTACATTTCATTTATTTCTCTATTTTGGAGGAAGGGTTCCATAAAGTATAAGATAGACATAACTAAAATAAGTTTCTACTGCAGGTGAGAGGTATTGGTAGTTAATGTGACTCTTCATAAAGCAGCTGAATTGCAAGTTACAATCAAAGATTTAGAAAAAATGTCTGCCTGATAATGTCTTTTGCTGTAATAAAATACAGTCACACGAGGAGTAAAAGGCTAGAAGAATGGCCAAAGACAGATCATCCATTTGCACTTAGTTTGAGACTCCTACAAAGCTGTTACTTGAAAATACCTACGTTGGGTACAGGAACACGGAGATTGCCATCTTACATGTATATTTAGTCTTTGGTTATATTATTTCAAATGTTATGTAGTTATAATAGCATGAAATAGTTACCCCTACCTGATAGAGAGAGAGATATTACATCATTGCTGCTATAATGCTCTGCTGCAAAAGGACTTTTTAAAGGATTTCTAATGATAATGAAAATATTCTGATACAGCATTAAGGATTTTGCTACTGAAATGTGTTTAATGTAAATATGCTGTCAGATACCCTTCAAGTAATTGACAAGAGCAGATGATTAGCAGTGTTCTCAATAGTGTTTTTGCATAATCTTACATTTTGACAGAACTCTTCAGCAGCTTTTTATTGTCAGTGCTCTGCAATCAGTAATACTTTTTCCTTGACATTTACTTTGTCATTATAAATCTTGTAAGTGGTCATTTAACTTGTTCAGTATGCATGTAAGAATATCATTACTAACACGCTTGAAAAAAATTGTCTTCCTGTTGAGGAACTATTGTGAAAGTAAACTTAAAAAAACCCTAAATGAAGTAGGTTGATGAGTGACTATGAAATAAATACCTGTCTGTGAGGATCTTCTTGCACATTTCAAGGATGATTTTAAAATCACTTTCTTACTGAACATTCACATACAAGTCATCAAATTCAACATGGTTGTTGGATTTTTTTAATCTGGTATTTTTTAATTTAATACTATTGTTTCATTATGATCATTTACATCCAACTGACTAAAATTAAACTCTTATGATCCATAAGCATTCATAATTACATACTGCATGTAACATTAATAGTCAATATAATAAACCTTCATCTTTATTGAAGCATCTCTTGTTTCTACAGCAGTTCTTTAATCTATCTCAATAGATTTCTAGTGTACAGCTCATATAGATTTGGTCAGTGACAAGGGTTAGAGTAGTCTTGTAGAACATTTACTTGTAGCTGTGAAAAGCCCACATTCATCAGAGGATTAGGTCGATCAGATTGTACCAGGATCAATGGAAGGACTGTGTGATCCCTCTTAGGCTGTAATGTGTTCACCTTCTTTGGAGAGAATTCACATACACACACATTTCTCTGTCTTAAAGCCATTTATCTCAGAATGTCAAATTGCAATAATTAACCATTATTGATCTTAAATTCAATTAACTTCATTAACACAGGTCATGATGAGGGTGCTTGTAAGGGAAAGGCTCTTGACAAGTGTCTTTTCTTATATGACATTGAATGTTCACAATCATGGCTATAAACTATTCATACTGTGCCACAGGAACATCTTTTAAAAATGACAAGAGTTTGGTTGGTGGCTCTGAAGCAACATTTTAATCCCCTCCCCCTCATCTTCTAGTTCTCAGGGTTTTCCAGCAAATTTTCTATTCAGGAATCAGTGAACCATTTGTTTCCAGCACATTATCTTAGTGTGGTATTACAGCAAAACCCACCTATTCAAACACCCTTCAATTCAATAGCTAGTGCTAGATAGAGACTCATTTACAAAAGCGTATATTAGTATAGTTAGCAAATGAGTGAAATGAATATTCAGTGCTTCTTTTTGCTATAGATACAAAACAAGTTGGCGCCATCCCAGAGAGGTAATCCTTCGAATCTCTGCTTTCTCCAAGTCCTAAGATTCATATTGCAGTCAATAGTTGTTTTTCTTAAGTGAGGGCTGAATAAAAACTGTGAAAGGACACAAAGCTTTGTTGGCCCACAGTGAACTCCTTTTTTTCATGGAGAAAGTTCATTATAAGTACACGTTCACAATAGCTGAAATTGTGATTGAAATCATTTGGATTTCTACTATACCATTCATACAGTTGTATGGAGTTTATTGTATGGAGGCACTGCAACCAAAATAGCTATTGAAACTACTGTATAAAGGACTTCAGTGGGAATTTCAAGTTTGCAAGAAAAATGAAGGATCAGGTTGAAGGTCTTCTGGTACATTTTGAATGTCTTAAGTAGTCATGATCATTTACAAATAAATCTCCAAGTAGAATGGCTCACTGTAATATATTGGAGCATTTTAGGTGAAACCTTGATTTTTAAAAACTTCACAGTGAAGGCTGCCGCTCCAGAGATGTGTGTTAATATAGTTAAACACAAATACAAAGCCAGTGTTTTGGTTACTGTAAAATTTGTAAAATGTGGACAGATTAGGAGAAAGCAAAGATGTGGGAAGATTACAGAAAGTAAGGTGTAAGATTTTTTTTTCTTAATCTAAAAAAATGCTAAACCATAACCAGAAGACTCTCAGAAATGTGGATAAAGAGAAATGACAACAGCAGTTTTGTTCAGAAACGGATTTCTGTGACAATTAAATGGTCATTTTGTTACTACATTTGCTATTTCCACTCCACTATACAAAGCATTTACTGAAAAGAGGCAGGGCAGAAGCAGAATGGTTTGATTACTGCATTTGAAGAAACTAAAGTTCCCTTACAACATCTGTTTGCTCAGTGAAGGATTATAATAATTAAGAGCTATTAGAGCCATATTGAGAACTTTTATGCTCATGCTTGCTTATCCTGGAGTTGGCTGTGAATCTTGTATTAGTTTGTTGAATGCCCTGTGTGCTTTTCGGTGATTAAAAGATGCCACCCAAATGCTGATATCAAGCAGAGATTGTGTCACTGTGTGTTTTAGAACCAATTCATACAGAGAATTTGGCTTTGTCTTACCAGGATGTTGATAGTGACTTTTATTTAAAACAAAACAAAACAAAAAACAAACCAACAAACCCACAAAGAAATATTTTTATTCTTTGAGGATTTTGGCAAATATTTTTGTCCGTTTGATGAAAGGGTAATTCTGTGCTTAGAAAAACTCTGCAGAGTCCAAAAAACAATTTACCTCCCAAAACAAAACTAGGGTCAAAGCATAACATGAAGCTGTTTTCTCTGCTTATGAATGTGTATTTCCCACTGTAGTATGTGCTTGCATGGAGTGGAAACTCTAATAGTACTTCAAGCAACTGTCTTGGAAACCAACAGAAAACCAGTTTTGTCTTACTTAGAGTGGGTCACATTTATTTGTGATGAATAATTTATACAGCAAATGTAGGTGTTTTTTTTCCTGTTACTGATGCAGATACTAATTGTATTTGTTAAGTTTATGTGAATGTTTTCAGACTATGGGGCTGCTTGTGAACTGTTTACTTCAGCAGTTTGTGCCTGGCCCTTGAATCCCTGGTGGTGATCCCCCTTCATGGCTGGTTAGCTGACCTTTAACCTCCCGATGGATAGTGAGGAGCTTCATGCTCCTGCAAATGATGTTCATTTGTAACTTTGGTGTACCTGCAGGAAGGTGGAGGGGTGGTGCGGAGGGCAGGAAGAGGAAGGTACTACATGAATGTCGATGACACGGGAACACCAAGACTCTGAACTGGCTCAGACCGAGCAGCAATTGAGAATTCCCAATGGCTGCTCACAGTCCCTGTTACTCATTTGCCTACTTGATCAAGTCCTGATGGTGCTTGTGAAATGTTGTTTATGTGGTGACAGGGAAGGTCAAGAAGGTTTTTTTTCTCCTTTTTCAGCAGGATCAGCCAGAAATTCTAGGCTTATGCTCATAGGGGCTGTTAAAATCTCTGCTTCCCCCAGAGTGCAAAGGGGGGAAGATTGATTCCACAAAATGCCATAGCAGGGAAGGTCCTTTTGTCCTTATGGGAGTCCATAGTGTTTCTCAGCCCTTCCACTTGATTACTGTGATCCTGCATTGCTTCTGTTAAGCAGCTATGGATACACAGAGTTGGGACATGAACTGTTCCCCATCTTTTCTACAGCTGTGGTACTTTTGGGAGTCAGTTGTATTGTGTATGTGTGACTGCAAATTTAGGACAAACCCCAAAAAAATCTGTTATTCCGGACTAGGCAAAGTTTCTGAACTGTTACTCCTGTTAAGTTTGTTGTAAGCATGTTCTTCACTTCTAACTATACAATAATGACAGCTGAATGCAAGTTTTACATGATAGAGACTCTAAGAATCTCTCTTTTTCATTATGCATGGGAGTAACTTGGACTTTGGGTCTCAAAGTTTTTTAATCTTAACATCCCTTTTTGTCAAAAACTTCTTGTAGAAGAAAGCAGATGAACTCTGAGACAAATCTCAGACTGATCCTCACGCAACCCTACCTATACAAGAGTACACTGCAGTGTGATAGGATCATGTGCTGTTCTCCATGTTAGAAAGAAGTGGTGTTGTGTTTCACGGGTGGATAATTTGAGTAGATTTTAGAAAAACCCTGCTCAGCAGGTTGGATTCAGGGAGTTTAGGCCCCGGGCAGAAATCAAGGCAGAGCATGGCTTTGGAGGAAAGAGGCATGATCCATCATGTTACATCTCCAGCGTGGTTCTGGTATAACAGGCGTTCAGAGCTTACCTGAAGTCCTGCTCTGTGCTGGAAGCAGAAAGCTTTTTGGGAAGAGAGTTGTCACAATACTTCTTGCTTTAGAAACCTTTTCTATTTTCCCCATTGTGAAAAGAAGTTTGCTGGCAGTCTTCAGATTCAGTATTTATTTGATCCCAGCAGCTTGGCTCAGAGATTTGTAACCACAGACTCTGGGTTGTGCACAGAGATGCACCTGTGGGTATTTCACTGGGTATTTCATCCTTAATAATTGTTTAAGCTGAAAACTAGCAATTATTTTCAATTATATACATATATTGTACAAACATAAACACACTGTGAAGAAGCATAGGGGCAGAAACACAAACTTAAGCCATTCTCTCATGTTTTCTGTAAATAGCTGAATTATATGTATTAACCTACAGGAGTTTCAGGCTCCTTTACTTTTCTTCTTGTCTGGCACTAGGCAAGTAATTTTTAACTTCTTTGGATTTCCAGGTTTGCAGCTATAAACTGTGGATAAGAATGTTTCTTCCACAGGGTTGCTGTGAAGAATAAAACACTCGTTGAAGCTTTTGAACACCTCAGTAGGGTGATGCTGTCCAATAGTGCTGTTTCTAAGCTATCATTTAATATTATGGCATCCTGTTTTTTAAAGTGTGTATTTAATGAAGGAGATAATACATAAATGTGAGCTTTGCATAGGAATCTGTCATTTAACAAACATCTAAAGAGTATTTGGTTTCAGAAAAATAAATGCCTCCCTTATCAGAATTAGTACCAATTTTTGAATGTTTTCTCTCTTCATTTGTGGGCGTGATACTTTTCATATGGCAGTGTAAAGTCTAAAGTGAATTGGACACCTGAATCCTGTACCCTCCTTTAAATTACACAAAAAACAGGGGAGCGTGGAATACAGTGACATGAGGAAAAGGTGCCTGCTGTAGCCTTGCTTTGTTCTGCACTGAGATGGCCCACACTTCAATGACATATAAACTAATTTCTTCTTATTGTCTCTTCACTGTGTATTTTTGTCCATGTAATTCTCAACTCTTAACACTTACAGTTGATTTGAGCTCTCTGAAGTTGCTCCAAATGTAATACCAGTACAGCATGCTGGATCAGAGCAGCTGGCTAGCTTCCTCTGGCCTATTTCTTAGCTCTCTGCAGCAGACAGCTGCAGTATTTTTATGAAGGAACAAACACAACTACGCTTAAAAGTTTCTAGTACCTGATGTTAGCCACCCATTAGATTGGCATGCCCTGTCACATCCAGGCACACTGATTGCCAGTAACTTAATACTACACTATTATTGGCATGAAAAGGCTGCAGATTTATCAACATACAAAAATTCCAGCTAAACAAGCATTAATCATGCACATCACATCAAATTAACATGTTCAAAATTAATATTCTTGACCTTGCCAGTGGGCAGAATAATCAGTCTTGCAGTAGGATCGTACTCCAGTGCGAGGTATGAGCGACTTCAGCCAATGTGTGAGAGAAGTGCTGACCTCTCTGCTTGGAAATAACATTTCTCTCCCATAATAGACAGTCTTGCCTCTATGAAACAGAACCTTTGACCTTTCTAACAGGAATAATGTCCCTGTCAGGGTGCTGGGTAATCAGTATTGCCATGCCCGTTTAGAGACAGTGGTGTCATTTGCCACTCTTGTAAACAGGACAGCCACTCCTACCTCCCATTTCTATCGCCTAATGAGGAATATGCTAACATCTCTGCCAAGTAGTGAAGTCTCAAATACAATTTCAGTTACATGTGAATTATCAGTCGGTCTCAGTATAGAAATAGCTCATGTTGTGGGTGAAATGTTTGCCTTTCTTCCTGTAAGTGGAAGGCCTGCGGAGTGGGAGTTTTCTAACAGACTAATATAACTCTTTTATATGCCTTCATTTGCATTAGGTCTTTGATTGACTCCATCCACTGAGCTGGTTTTCTCTTGCCTCTGTTCATTAATTTTGTGAGTAAGGTTCATTGGCACAGTCAAATCATCTCCGTGCTGCTGTTTCTCTGTTGGCTTTCTCTGGACTTGTGTTCAGACTGAGCCCCCTCTTAACTCTGAATGGTCCCACCGAAACTGGGGACTCTTCAAGGTTTCTTCATCAATTACTTAACCATGTAATATTTTTTTAAGATTTATTTCTTAGGTGACTGGTGTCTGCTTTAAAAGCGAATGGGAATGATATTTAGAAAAAGGCTCTGCACTGCCAGCAGTGATGGCTGTGGCAGGAGCAGCGCTCCCGCGGCACTGTGCTTCAGCTTGGGGAGCAGGGGGGGTCAGGCTGCAGAGAAAATTTCCCTGGCTAGGACCTACTCACTGCTCCACTTTATGATCTGTTCTGATTCTTTTTCCCTTTTTCTTTTTGACTGCGAATATAATATTCATCCCATAAGCATTGGGAGCATTCCTGCTCCCAGTCCTTTTCTGCTCTTCTCTTTTTTCAAGTATGAAATGTATATGGTTTCAGGTTTTTCAAGGGTTGAGAAGATTTTTTTTTCAAGATGCACTCAAAATCAGACAGTTTGGGAAATGACTCTTAGTATTACATTATGATTTCAAACCATGCATAAATAAATAATAAAGCTGGTTGTAATATTTTAGTAAAGAGCTGTTCGGTTAAAGCCAAAATATTTCCAAGGAACTAAATGGTTTTGATAAACTTTTGTAGTTAAGCATTTTTTAATGTGAGAAGAATATTTGAATGTTTTGGTACTTTTTCAAGCAAGAGCTTATATACTAGTTTAAATATACCCCAGTAAGCTAATTAAAATAAAAGGAAAAAGTCTTGGCAAAAAAACATAATTAGAACAAGACATTTCAAAAGTATTGAAGTGAAATATTTAGATAGATCCAAGACAAAATATATGCATTTTTCAGGAAATAAGGGAAGAATTCTGCAATGAATTGGTTTTTGGAGAACAGTAAAATAGGCCTTTAATGCCTTTTGTATTTCCAAACTAACTCGAGGTGTGTGTCTGACCGTGTTACTGGGTGGATGTTGTCACGGAAAGGATGAAAACCATGTGATGTTTTTCCTCTTTCTGCTGAAGAGGAGCTCTAACAGTTGGGGTTCAAGCCGGTAGCTGCTGTGCTGGTGGGCATCTCAGAAGATTGTTGAGTTTGGCCCAGGACATCAGTAGAGTAACAGTTGGTTTAGCTGTATGGGGACTTCCTCTGCCTGCAGAAACGTAGTGAACTGGTGATACTTATCTGCTCTTGTGCAGATCTCTGCTGTCTGTGTAGAGACAGGTATATGAGTTTATTAGTGTATATTCAATATGTAGATCATTTTGGGCAGTGATGGATCACAGTTTATTTCCACTGGCAAAGAAATGATCCATAGCTCAGTTATGAAGGTAATTCCCTCTTGTGTGGAAATTAATTGCATTATATCACAGCTTACTGTTATGTAGTGGTATCAAATGTGTTAATTTCATTATTACCTACCAGTTTAGTTAATAATTATAACAAATTTTAATGAGGGAACTGTCTGTTCTTGACCTCTCTGTGGCTGCACCTGCAATAGGTTTCTGAATTGCTTTGATATCCTCATCTTCTCTAGAAACTGAGGGCCACGCCAGGGAACTGCTTTCCATTTTTTGTCAAGTATTATGTCGTAGTGACACCATTGCTCAACTGGTAGGCAGTTTCCTGCGGGTTATGGTGCCCTGTGAGATGTAAACTAAAAACTTTTTTGAGAACTGTAATTGTTTTTCTTCTTCTACTCTGTAAAAACAAAAAACCCAGAACCAGCTAATTTCTTTCATTTCCATTCTTCTTAACTTCTTCTGCCATTAGAATTGCCTTTATTGTTTTTTTTTCCTCAGACTTTGCTGTCGAGGCATTGAACAGTTTTACAGATGCCCTGCTGTTTCAAACATTTACACTTGAAAAATACCAAACTACATTTTTTTTTTTTTAATAAGAAGGAAACGGCTGAGTAACAATGGGCTCGAGACAGTGCTTCTTAAAGACAATCTCTCCACGAGGCAGTGAATCTCAGTGAAAAATTTTTTTTACCATCACCTCCTGATTTTATTCTCGGCTTTCATAGTCTCTGCTCTTCCTGTAGGTACTTAACCAAACAAGAAATTTCTCTATGGGCCTCCTTGTCCTTCTTTCTGTTGCAGTGAAGCTGTTACCTTCCTCTGTACTCAGTCACAACATAGGTCATTTCTCTCCCTGAGCAAGATCTGGAGGGGCAGGGAGGGATCAGAGATTCCCTTGACTACAGATGGACTCCTTTCCATGAGTACCTGCATTGAATCCCGTACCCCCTGCTAGTATGGGACTGAAGTTTGGCCTTAACCCTCTCTTCTTTTCTGTCCCACATGCTGCTAACAGTTTAGTTGGGTTTTCTGAGGAGAAAACGTGTCAACCACAGTAAAGCTACCTGTAGTGGTATTGCAAAACCCTTGACTATGCCCCGAGTCTCCCATCACATTGGTCCAGGGTTTGTTGGATTGCCTTATATTGCCCTGAAGGCAAATGATTAGGTGACCAGCCCTTGGAATAAGGAATTAGAAACTACTGGCATAAACTCCAGTTTAGGATGGTGTTTTAAGTCTTAGGCTAAGATACTTCCTTGAGCATCCTCATCTCTTGCATAAATCTTTGGTTGAGGAAGTTGGGGGTCATGTCATGTTTCATCCCTCCTCTCCTTTGTGCAGGGGAAAGAGCAGGAGTTGTTCAAACTGTCAGTTTATCAAAGTTGCAGATTGCCAGGTTAAATTCCATACTGTCATCTGTGCCTTGTTTCCAGCATTTCTGAGTCAAAGACTGATGTCACAAGTTGGCTTCGCAACTTGAGCTTAGGAAGGAGAACAGCTATAGAGGAGGCAGTTCCTGGTTAACACGCAAATATGCTTGATAGTTGGTGAAAAGGGCAAAGAAAGCATGAAAGGTAAATAGATTTACATTTAAATGAGCCGCATGCTGGAGGTTTTCCCTAATGTAAAAGTCACTCTCTAAAAAAAACTGTGAATGTGACAATACAAGTGTTTCAGTCCAAACAAAATTCGTAAGATTTCAGCAGTAAGAGAAATAAAAATGTAAAGAAAACCACACTAATTAGGGGCTTGATTCTGTGACCCCTGTTGTGTTGGTGAGCACTGGTCCCCAGGAGGACTTCCTGTGGTGTGCAGGGATGGAGCCCGGGCTTTGGTATGTGATGTGGTGGGAATGAGTGGCACATGCTCACACTAGCACTCGGTGGACAAAAAGAGCAAAAGACAGGTGCACTTCTCGAGTGCTTTGGTGTGCCATCTCAGCCCACAGGTGGGAATGAGATCTTTATAATGTAGGCAGTGTGGCAATAACCTTGGATTTTCTTTACCTTGTAAAAAGGAAATTATTCTTCTTTTTCACAACAGAGGCAAAGGAACAGGAGTTGTAAAAGAAAAAATGTTTCCACAAGGTGGAAAAGAAAAAGGGTACATTTGCTTCCAAATCATAGGTTTCATGCTGTCGTTCCTTCCTTCCATCCTTCCATATTCATATCACTAGGATGTGGCGTGGTTGAGAGAGAGGTAGTTGATAGCCAGTTGTTTACACATTATCAGTAGTTATTTAAAATTTTTCAGCTTTAGAAAGTAATTTGAGCTGCTTTGGTCTCCTTTGCTAAAGTTTTTGGTAGAGTTCAGAAGTGTGATGGAACAAATAATTAAGATGAAAAGCAATCTGTACCATCCACAGGGGAATGAAAGTATTGAATGAAATTCGCCTTAGATTCTTTGTAATGGTTTCGTTGCAAGTATTTGCAGGATAGGCGCTGATCCTTAGTACAAATTGCCCATATGATTGTAATATACATAAGAAGGAATATTTTTTCAAAATATTTTGAAAAAACATAAAATAGAGCAAAACATCACAGCCCTATTTCATTAGAGTACATATACTTGTTGTTAAAGTTTGATCTTTGCATCAGCATCTTTGAAACATCTTATAATAAAGTTTTTAACATAATTCTTTCAAACTATGTTCTCCAAAATTTAAAAAATAGGACCCTTGCTGCATGAGTTTTCTGCATTGAAATTATCTGAGCTGAAATAGCTAATCACTATTATGTGTTGCTCTTATGTGATATGTTTGTGCTCTCAGAGGTTTAACTTCTATTCTGAAGATCAGATTATAACTTTACAAGCTTGGACGAAGTTTCACTACCGTTCATCCATGTGAAAGAAAAGTAGTGAATATTTTGTATTACCTAACTGAATGAAGAAATACTCCATGTGAAACTAAAAGCCTGATTTCGTTGTTACTTTAACAGTTGTTTTGTCTCTCATGGTTTTTTTGATAACATTTAAACATATTTTCCCTGAAAGGAGTTTACAAGATTCAATACTGTATATGTGATATCTTCTATATTGTTCTACATTTTTCACTCTGTTGGTTAAAGTAGGTCTTTTTGGGGTGTAAATTATTGTGTTCTCTGCACTATTGCCTGATAAACAAACTATAGATTATTCAATGTGTTTAAGATACAGATACCCATGCATTCCAGATGTGTTGCAGAGAAGGTCAGAAGTCAAGTGTCTTCAACCATAGTCTACTGGAAATGCTTTTTTTTTTGGTCAAAGTTTATAATTGTATTTGTGAGAGACTGCAAGTAAATTTTAAATTCCACTTAATACGAACAGTCATGTTCTATTTTTGATTTCTTGCTTAGCTGTAAATTAATGCACTATATAGAAACAGATAATGTTGATCAGTTAATGATCCCTCTCTTAATGTTTTCATAGTTTGCTTGCCTAAAGGAGAAACTTAGGTAGACTTAGTATCTGTAGAATATGTACACAGAAGCACCATGGGAAAAAAAAAATTCTTTACTGTCAGTTCCCAACTATCCTATTCAGGAAGAGTATCTTAGATTTACATCACCAGTTGCATTACTTGAGGGGGGGAAAAAGATCCCTGTTGGGTGTCCGTGTAGCTTATGCTGAGTAAATATTGACAAAGTAGTCTAAAGAGCAAACACTTTGACATTTGTAAGGTCCACTGGAAGGTCTTGTATATATTTATACAGCAAGAATGAGTACAGCATACCAATTTTCTTGAACTAGCTCCTGACATAATTCTGCATGGGCTTTCTTGTTGAGAAAGGTATGTGTAAAAGTGAATGGGTCATTTGTTACACCCATAATGAATATCTCCAGATTGCTCATAGTGAGTTGTTTCAAGAGGTTGCGTCACCCACTTTTTCCATCTCCTTGTCTAAAATATGATACTACTAATAATGATAACTTTAAAAAAAAAAATCTCATTTTTTTTATTATTATGGCTGGGGATTTTTTTACTTTGTAGAAATTTTTGATGTTTGTACTCTATATTTATTAAAGATTGAGTCTCAAAACTGTAATGAGCAAAAAATGCTTACTTAATTTAAATTGTGAATCTGTCTGTTAAGAAATGCATTAGGGGTAGGAGAAGCATAAGACATATTAATTGACAGACAGGAACTGCTGTCTCTGAGGTTGATACAAGTAATTTATTACTTTAGAAATGAATGCCACCTCCAGAATGTGCTTCATTAATTTCAAATTTAGTTTTAATTTCAAGCTGTTGCCCCTTGAGAAGAATAAGGTGGCAAATTATGTTTGAAGAGCAGATTTTTTCTTGCTCTGAAGAAACACTAGATTTTAACTGTTAATTTTACAAATAAGTACACTTCTTTGGCTAAAACACTTAAGCAAAAGTATGATCAGCAGAAACTAACTTATATTTTCTTCTCTTCATAATAGCCTACGTTTCAGATGAACTAAAAGCAGCAGCACTGGTAGAAGAAGATGTGGAACCTGATGAAAATGCAGTTGATGGGGAGCCTTCAGCAAAATACACATGTCCAGAAAAAGACTTCAGTAAGAACTGCCAAAGCTACCAAAACTCTCCAGCAGCTGAATTTTCTAGCCATGAAATGGACAGTGAGTCACATATCAGTGAGACAAGTGACCGCATGGCAGACTTCGAGAGCAGCTCTATAAAAAATGAGGAAGAGAGCAAGGAGGTTTCAATACCACTGGAAGACTCTACTGTATCTGATAGTTTAGAACAAATGAAAGCTGTATATAACAACTTCCTCTCCAATTCCTACTGGTCCAATCTCAATTTGAACCTTCACCAGCCAATTTCAGAAAAAAACAATGGTAGCAGCAGCAGCAGTAGCAGCAGCAGCAGCAGTTGTGGAAGTGGCAGCTTTGACTGGCACCAGACTGCTATGGCTAAAACACTGCAGCAAGTTTCTCAGAGCAGAATTCTTCCCGAACCGAGTCTTTTTAGCACAGTTCAATTGTACAGACAAAGCAGTAAGCTTTATGGCTCTATATTTACTGGAGCCAGTAAATTCCGCTGTAAAGACTGCAGTGCAGCCTATGATACTTTAGTAGAATTAACAGTGCACATGAATGAAACAGGACATTATCGAGATGACAACCATGAAACTGATAACAATAACCCCAAAAGATGGTCCAAACCTCGTAAACGTTCTTTGCTTGAAATGGAAGGGAAAGAAGATGCCCAGAAAGTATTAAAGTGTATGTACTGTGGTCATTCATTTGAATCTCTTCAGGATTTGAGTGTTCATATGATCAAAACAAAACACTACCAAAAAGTGCCTCTGAAGGAACCTGTTACACCTGTAGCAGCAAAAATTATCCCAGCTACTAGAAAGAAAGCATCACTGGAGCTTGAACTTCCAAGCTCTCCAGACTCCACAGGTGGGACACCAAAAGCAACAATCTCAGATACCAACGATGCACTTCAGAAGAATTCTAATCCTTACATTACGCCAAATAATCGCTATGGTCACCAGAATGGTGCCAGCTATGCCTGGCACTTTGAGGCAAGGAAATCTCAAATTCTGAAGTGCATGGAATGTGGAAGTTCGCATGACACTCTGCAGGAACTCACAGCTCACATGATGGTGACGGGACATTTTATTAAAGTCACTAACTCTGCCATGAAAAAAGGGAAGCCAATTATAGAAGCCCCAGCAACACCAACAATAACGTCCTTAGTAGATGAGAAAGTCCAGTCTGTGCCACTAGCTGCCACCACTTTTACGTCTCCTTCCAATACACCTTCTAGTGTTTCCCCTAAGTTAAATGTTGAAATAAAAAAAGAAGTAGATAAAGAAAGAGGCATTGCTGATGACAAAATGAAAGACAAAGAAAAGTCAAGTGAAGATGAGGAGAAGTATGATATCTCCTCAAAATACCATTACTTGACTGAAAATGACCTAGAAGAAAGCCCTAAGGGGGGATTAGATATATTGAAGTCCTTGGAAAACACAGTTACATCGGCTATAAACAAAGCCCAGAATGGCACGCCAAGCTGGGGTGGCTACCCCAGCATTCATGCTGCCTATCAGCTGCCTAATATGATGAAGCTGTCATTGGGTTCATCTGGGAAGAGTACACCATTAAAACCTATGTTTGGAAACAACGAATTAGTATCACCAACTAAAAACCAGCCCTTGGTGTCTCCACCAAGCAGTCAGACCTCACCTGTGCCAAAAACAAACTTTCATGCCATGGAAGAATTGGTAAAGAAAGTCACTGAGAAGGTGGCTAAAGTGGAGGAAAAAATGAAAGAGCCTGAAGGAAAGCTTTCTCCAATGAAGCGTGCAACGCCTTCACCATGCAGTAGTGAAATCAGTGAACCCCTTAAGATGGAGTCCTCCAATGATGGTGGCTTTAAAAGCCAGCAGAACAGCCCAGTCCCTCAAAGAGATAGTTGCAAGGATAGTCCAACTGTAGAGCCTGTGGAAAATGGGAAGGAGCCTGTTAAGTCCATTGTAAGCTCTTTAAGTAGCAGCACAGCTATCATTACTGATCACCCCCCAGAACAGCCATTTGTGAATCCATTAAGTGCACTGCAATCTGTTATGAATATTCACCTTGGAAAGGCAGCAAAGCCATCTTTGCCCGCTTTGGATCCAATGAGCATGCTTTTTAAAATGAGTAACAGTTTGGCGGAAAAGGCTGCAGTGGCCACCCCACCTCTACAGTCCAAAAAACCAGACCACTTAGACCGTTATTTTTATCATGTCAACAATGACCAACCCATAGATTTGACGAAAGGCAAGAGTGACAAAAGCTGCTCTTTGGGTTCAGCGCTTTTGTCATCCACATCGACATCTTCTGCATCTTCTTCATCTACAGTGACAACAGCAAAGACATCTGCAGTCGTGTCATTCATGTCAAACTCGCCGCTACGCGAGAATGCCTTGTCAGATATATCTGATATGCTGAAGAACCTGACAGAAAGTCACACATCAAAATCTTCCACACCTTCCAGCATATCTGAGAAATCTGACATTGATGGTACCACAATAGAGGAACCAGAAGAGAGTACACCCGCTCAGAAAAGGAAGGGACGTCAGTCTAACTGGAACCCTCAGCACTTGCTCATATTGCAGGCCCAGTTTGCAGCTAGTTTACGGCAGACTTCAGAGGGGAAATACATCATGTCAGACTTGAGTCCTCAAGAAAGAATGCACATTTCCAGGTTTACGGGACTTTCAATGACCACAATTAGCCACTGGCTAGCCAATGTGAAATACCAGCTCCGAAGGACGGGGGGAACTAAGTTCCTTAAAAATTTGGACACTGGGCACCCAGTGTTCTTTTGTAATGACTGTGCTTCACAGATCAGAACTCCTTCAACTTATATCAGTCATCTTGAATCCCATCTGGGTTTCAGGTTAAGAGACTTGTCCAAACTGTCCAGTGAACAGATTAACAATCAGATAGCACAAGCAAAGTCACCGTCGGAAAAACTGGTGACGTCCTCTCCAGAGGAAGATATCGGAACTTCTTATCAGTGCAAACTTTGTAACAGGACATTTGCAAGCAAGCATGCTGTTAAACTTCATCTTAGTAAAACACATGGGAAGTCACCAGAGGATCATCTTCTGTATGTTTCGGAGTTAGAGAAGCAGTAGCATTTGCTTTTGATTAAAATAACTGTAATTTGCTTTGAGGAAAACTGTCAAAGACGCCTTAAAGCTACTGTTTAGTTCTTGGCACATGTTCTTATTTTAACTCCAGAGTCGCTCTGGGCTGAACTGTTTTGTATAACTGTACAGTGTTTAAATAGAGGTGCATAATCAGCTGTTGTTACTGGTAAAATATGAAGGTTAAAATGCAGTGGTAAGTGTTTGGAACTTTGTGTAAATTGGATTTAGTTGCTGTGCATCGCTCTGATGCATCAAGCTGCATGCATTAACAGACAGTTTAATTAAGCATTTATAACTAATTCTGGTGCACTTTTTTCATGTGACCCAAGTGTGCTGGTATTTCTCACCCTATAATCTTTAGCCCTCTGAGTACTTTGAAGCACTTTTGCATTAATTTGGTAAAAATGTAAGGATATGGTTTTTTTAAACCCTTACCAGCTTAGTTCTGATTACTAATATGAACCTCCATTTATGCAGAGGTGTCCCACACCTTGAAATTTAAAAATATAATTTTCACATTGAAACATAGATGTATATATTGTATAGATTTCAAAATCTCTTATGGAATATGTGATTGTGGTTAATGCCATTTTCTTTTTCTTCAGCATTTTTACCAACCGTGGTTTTTGTACCTGATAAGCTGCAGGTATAAACTGTACCTATATATAGTGTATATTTCATTTTTTAGATCTAACGGTTTTTCTTTTAACATCCAAACATTGTAAATTATATGATGAAAGATACCACAGATAGCATTTATAAAGTATTCAGAAACATTATTCTTAAAGCAAAGTATGTTTTGTTTTGTTTTGCTATACAGTACATCTATATTAATAGAGGTTCATGTTTAAATTATACATATTTATTAGTGTTGCTATCATTTGGTTGGTTGTCTTTTTTTTTAAACCTTCTGAAGAAACAGAAGCCACGGACTGCATTCCTGGCATGCATTCTGTTTTGCACAACATGACTTTTAAAGGTATTTATTAGTAAAAAAAAAAAAAAAAAAAAAAAGAGAGAGAGAGAGAAAATTCAAAATAAACTCAGTGCTCAAAGGGTTAAATCTATTTGAAAAACTTGTACTGTATTTCCTAAACATTGATAAAGCCTTTAAAATGTTTGTACTGTAATACTTTGCTTAAAAAGTTATGAGGCATTCTGTGATATAACCTCTTTTACTTATTTATAAGCGCTCTTGGTTGTTATTTCCTATTGTAGAATGCCTTTTTATTTCAATTGGTAACTTTCTGTTTTGTTCTGCCTAATTATTCTCCCAAGATTCCATACTGCAGCTTTATCTTTAGGCATATGAAAGGTAACCCGTGGTTACCAGCACACTAAGTGATTCTGTTCGTCTCCATTTTTGGCAGTTAATTTGCAGAAGTAACTGACAGCTGACACCATATGAGAATCTATGTATAAAATATTGGCATGTAAACAGCACAGACACTGTAATGCACTCTGTGCCCTGTTTTGTTGTTGACAATGAAGCACCATTATATGACTCTTCATATAACCTTTTTTTCTACAGCAGCATTAAAATTGTCTTTTTGCTATAATTTTGTGTTGCGTTCACAATTATGTCTGAAATGTGCTACGACTAACGAGCACATTAAAATTAAATTGTATGCTATCTGTTTATGACTGAAGCTTGAGTAGGTTTCTTCATCTGCCAGGTGCTGGCAGTCAAAAGCTGCACATAAATCACTGGAGTTTTAGTGAACTTTAGCATTTAAAGAGCAGGGTAGCACTTATTCAAAGGCTCCATTAACAGAATTTTTCTCCCCCAGAAAAGATAAATGAGCATTATAACTCCTTTTTAAACATCAGGTAAGGCTGACTGTGAAGATGGGGTTTATAAGCAACGTGTGGCAAAGCAAATAGGTGTTTTGCTGTGCTGTGTATTCAGACCCAGGCAGATAACTGCTACTCGCGCGCGTTCCCCCTGAATGCATTGAGCAGATCCTGCAAGTTGCACCGGTGGGTGTTTCACGGGTTAGAGAATCCCCTTCCATCTACCCAGCATTTTCAAGTGACAGGAGTAGAAGTAGGAACCTGAGACCAATGACTTAAACTTTGTGATTTAAGTGAGTCCTCTTACGGCCCAACCTGCTGTTGTATGGCACTCACAGCAGATAGGGAGGGGAGAAGATGAATAAACACATGCCAAACAAATGCAAACAAGCGGGAGCATTTATATGATAATGACAGACTTTTACTGGTGTTGACAGGTCATGCCATCAAAACCATTGAAAACAATTTGCATCTCCGAAGCACCTATATTACTATGCATGTAAATAATGTCTTTTGCCAGTCAGGTGAACTTAGAGTCTGGAGATGGTTACATAGGAACCAAAACCACTATTACAGCACTTAAGAATCATGTCTCGAGTAATAACTAGTATCTGAATGTCAAATGTACAGACTTTCTTTTCCTTTTTTTTAAAAAAAATCCACTGTCTTCCAGTAAGCAACTAATTAAATCTTTGGTTCTGCCTTTCCGTCTTCCTTTCTGTCTTTCCATCGTTCTTTCTGTCTTTCTGTCTGTCTTTCTGTCTCTCTGTAATTGTAAAGGCCAGTAGCATGTCTTCAAAAATGTATCAGAGTGTTCTGTGCATTCTGTAGCAAATACTGCTGAGCAGACCTAGTGAATGGGATTAATGATTAGGGCTCTGGGTTTTTTCCTCCTCTTTTGTCTCACAGTTGTATCTGATTTTAAGGTCATTTGTGTGTCAGTGTTTATGGCCTCAGCTCAAATTCCAGCAATAAAATTGCAACATGCCATTTTACTGGTTGACTATACCATCCTAGGAGTCCTCCTCACTTAGGAGAGGCAACCTGGCTAGCTGAAATCTTTCATGAAGCCTCCCGGGTGGCTGTCCACGTTTTTTGCAAATAGATGATTTCAGTCTAAATGCAGCCAAACTTTTTACCTCTACAGCAGAGAATTCCTCTGAAAATTATAACAGCTTAAATATAGTATTTGGTTGCAAACCAGAAATTCACACATAAGGAGACTGGCAGATCATTGCATATATTGTCAATCAATGTATTTTTAAGATGCACCATTGACTTATAATAGTAATGCTAAAAGCTGTGTATGCAATACTGTTATCTGGGACACGGAGGGAGTAAAAGCAAGAGACTACAGAGTCTTTTGCACTGTTTCTTCTACTTATTCTTAAAATACAGACAAGGGGTTGATGATTGCAAACACCCAGTACCACTACTGCGACTGCATCTAACCTGGTAAAAGTCAGTTCCTGGGCCTGACTTTATCTAGGTCTGAATGTGCAGTGAGGAGGTGTACCAGGCGAACATTCAGGGAACAACCATAGCTGTTAGTGTGCACCAGAAATCACTTTTTAATACATTTTTAAAATATGCTTGAAACTTTGCAAATGAATGGCTAGTCAGGATCTGCATATCCCAAATTTATTAAAGTAAAGTTCAGCTTGCATTTCAGAACCTCCAGGACTGGCATACCAATGTGATTTCACATTATAAAGAATTTAGAGAATCAGTGAACTAGAATAATGTTCTTTTCATCCATACACTGATATGTATATTGGCATGGTAACTATTAGCGCTAACCAAATCACCAACCTAGCTATGTTAAGATAATTTTTTTCCTATTAAGACAAACATGAAGGTATGGATGCAGGATTTTAAAACATGCATCTGAGTTCTGACTTTTGCTTTGCATTTGATATTTTATTTAGAAATATGCAGATCAAGTGAGAGAGAAAACAAAATGCCTCAAGAAATAGTTTTAAAATGAAATTGTGATGGGGTGGGAAGAGCTTTAAATCACAGGTGTATAAAGGTGACCCTGGTCTAACCCCACCCAAGTAGTGGCTTGTTGCAGCATACTGTATATCTTCCAGCCATCACATTTACGCAGTATCTTAAAATAACATTTGTGATAAATGTGCAATTTAACTAATTTATGGTGCTATGATGTGCTCAGGGCTACATGCAAGATGAAAATCTTAAATGGAGCTTGAACAGCTCACTTCACAACAAGAAATCAATATGCCAGATCTTAGAGAGCTGTTCACTGGAGTCAACATTTAGCAAAAAAAAAATCAGTGAATGTATCTTTAAGTTTTAGTGAGTAAGAAATCTATAATTAACTGAAATATTACTTTTAAGCTAGTTTAAAGAACTGTTTCTGAAACTGAAATCTTTCTAGAATCTTCATTATATTTTATTTTTCTATTAAAATCAAATGTATATTATTTTAATTATGCAGTTGCTTTTGGGGTAAAACAGTATGTGCAATTTTTTTTCCAAACCAAGGCAGATTAGTGTTATTAATATGGGAATTCTGTGTTGCATTTTAATATGGCTATGTATCTTGCTATATAAAGCTAGACATAGATATGACTCCGCATTTTGTGACAGCAAAAAATTTGGCTATATTTTGAGGTTTTAAAAAAGTACTGGCACGTATTGAAGGGAAGAACCTTCTTTAATTCTGCAAGTTCTTATTTCAGCTGCAACAGAAAAAGAAGTAACTGGTGCAAGTGGAACAGAGACGACTGGTAATAAAGCTAAATTTAATTAATAAATCTTTTATTTTAAAACACACCTCCAGAGAGCCTTATATATTTCTTAGAAAAATATCAAGTTACTACAATTGTTTTTTTGACTGCTTTATTTGGGTAACTTTGTGTTACAAGAATATGTTGGAGCTTTGCTAGGAAGTCTGTTGCCCATGCTGCTCCACAGAGCTGAAATGCAGGCAATGGTCATAAAATGGGAATTTATCAAGCAAAGTAAAAAAAAAAAAAAAAAAATTCAAGATTACTCAACTTTTAAAAAGTCACTGGATTGTCCTCTTAGCAAAGGATGAAATAGCTCTTGATACTTGACTGGACAGTTACCATTTTAGCAGTGGAAATAAAAAAGTGTAACTCCCTTGGGTGTTGCTAGTAAATACATAGAATCTGCAGCAAAAAAACCCAGTAAACTCTTTTCCTGGGACTCTGTGCCAAACTGTTGACCTGCTGTAGGTAAATGAGAGAACAAGAAATAACTGATGTACTGCCATCTCGGAATATGAAAGGAACTCTATTGTTCGGGGTGTGATAACAGTGAATTTTGTTGAGTTTTCAGTAATTATCCCATAATAATGAAAAGCTTGTATATGTTTAAGACTACGATACTACAACCCTTATTGAAGTGTATTTGCATAAGAAGTCAATTTTTTTACCAGTGAAGGAAGAAAGAATCAGGGTCATTTACGGAAGTAAGCAGAATTATGTATTAACACATTATACCTGTCTGAAAGTGCTGGAATAATCAGTGAGGTTACAGTCTGTTTTCAGGCCTTGGTTTGGGGCAATAATTTTAACTAAATGTTCAGCATGAAAAAGATGACTTAAGTTTTACTAATACGTAGCTCACATGCTATATTAATTATCTAGTACATACACAAATACAGTGGTGGTGTTATATAAATTTAGTTTTTACATGTAAAAACAATCTTCCTTTATACTTAGTATCCAGCTTATGTGTTAGTGTAGTGTTTTGTTTGTTTGTTTTTCAGCAGTATATTACAACATATACGTGGGACACATTAACTTCCTCAGCAGCTGTTGCTTGGTTCACTTAGCCTTATTTATAGCTTGAAATGCACTTCTGGTTAAATAATCTTTTAAGAGAATTAAAATCAGATAGACTTTTTGGGATAGATGGATATGTCCAGACCACTCACCAAGTTCATATATATATAACCTTTATTGAAATGAAAATATGCAACTTCAAATCATCCTTAAATACCAATGTGCCTATCTTTCATTGTAGGTGTTTAAAAAGTAAAATTAAAATTTACAACCTAAGGTAGCTAAGCCAAAAAAAATTTTTGAGTAATAATATAACAAGACATTTTCTGTATATCATGGTTTTAACATTCTTAGCCTGTTTCAAGAAATAAAAAAGGTTGTTGTAGAGCAAGCAAGAAGAAGTAAAGAAGGGCAGTGTCAGTCATGGCCCCATTTCCTAGCCGGGGGATAGGGATGGGTGGTGGAGCTCTTCACAGCTAATAGTGATGTCTTCCATACCTAAGCTAAAATGATTGTGTGCCCCTCATGTCACCTGCTGGGTTTTCCTAGTGTCACATTAGGGTGAGGGTGTGCGTTTCTTCCCCAATACACTTAAACTTTGCAAGTGGCATAGTGGACTTTGTAACCAAATAGCAAGCTAATTTCCTGATTTCTTACCTCTCGATGCCTGAGTTAAGGACTTTGGTCACAAGGGAAATGACTTTCAAATGATTTGGCACTGTGGAAAAGCCTATATTAGACCTGTCAGCCCCATTCCACTCCCTGCGGAGAAGATAGTGTCCATCTTTTTTTTTTTTTAATATCAAAAATATAAATGGAGAGAGGGTAACTTTTAAACTTTCGTATAAATTAACAGTGAAAAATACTTCTTTATTAAGCTTCAACATATCACGTTCATTCTTGCACAGTAGGAAACTGGGGACATGTTTATAGCCATCATAATTGTGAGTTAGTGACCTTTCTAGCCAAGTGAAATGAAATTACTTGAAAATGGAATTCTTTTTAATTGGTGCGTTTGTAGGTGGTGGGGAAAGGAAGGGGATTTGCTAATGCGTGTGTGTAATATAAAGCCTGTGAGTAACTGTAAGAAAAGCCTGAAGCCTATGCTCAGATGTAAACCTGTGCAGAGAGGGAGAATGAGGTAGGTGTGTCAGGAAGCAGAGTCATATTCTTGGCTTTTTTTTTTTCTAAACTGGAGGTACAGTCACTGCAGTTACGCCTCAATGACCATGAAACCGAGTCGGCAGAAGCTGAAGGACTCCGCTCCTGAAAGCCTCATCAGGACTTGTCATCGCTCTAATGAATATCATTTAAATTGCTTTGTATATTGGTGGAGTTTGGATGTCGATTTAATTTGTGCATGTGTTTGAGTTCTTCTGCTTGGCTAGGCTAACAGAGAGCAACAGCCTAATGAAAAGTGAGTTGGTGACAGCGTGATGAGCCCCAACCCAATCAAATGTGTTTGAAGGGCTGTTTTGACAGGGATCTTAAAAGTAGATCTAGAAAAGAGGAGTAGTGCTTCAGTTCAGTACAATTGTTTCAGGCTAAGATTACTGCTTTTTGTACCTCTGAATGGTTGAAAATTTTCTGTGTGCACTCTGGCTTGTGCTAAAACATAAATTCATCACAGGATTATGTTCAGAGGAGCCCAGAAGAATGGGCTCCCCCTATTCAATGTCTCTGGAAATTACTGGACTTGAAACACCAGTTTAAAAAAGTCACTATTGGGGTACACCAGTAATTGGGAAGCAAGAAATGGCTTAACCAGGGGTTACAGTGTGCGTCTCCATCTCTAATGCTGTGTTGCACAGGGGAAATAGGAAGAACAGCAGCAGATTAACACTGGAGGGCAGGGGCTGGCTGGTCAGGGCCAGCCTGGACTTCTCCGCATTAATTTCCATTTACTATGCTGGGAAGTTGAGCATGCAATGTCGCAGAGCTGCAGAGAAGGGCAGAACAGATGGAGGAATTCTGTAAAATGTATTTCGGTGCTCTCTAGGTATTGGGGATAGTTTGGAGACAAGAAAAGCTGACCGGCAGCGGTTCATACTAGCTGTGGGGAGGGAGGTGGGTGGGACTGAGAAAGTCCTCTCCTGAAGGCTGTGGCTGTGCAGTATGGAGAGAAGAGGCTCCCTGGAGGGCGCTGATACAAGCAGGGCTTGCTCTGTGCATGGCAGGGGAGCCTAAACTTCAAGGTGGCTGAGACACTGCCCTCAGAACACCGTAAACTTACCTGAGTTACCATACTAGCAGCATAGACACGGTCTCACAGGGTGGATTACTAGAAGTGGGTAAAATAGCCACATCAGTCCTATAAATTATACTGATTCTTCCAATCTCTGTTCACTTTTGCCTCTTACCTGTGCATTTGGAAGATGAAAGAAAAATAGTGTCTTGATTTTTATTTGTCGCTGTGAAGACGGATCAATTACCAAAACAGCTGCTGTCAGAAAGGGGAAATAGAGACTAGCACTTCTCCATCATCTCTGAAGACTACAGAGCACTCCAGTGTGGTAACCTGTACTTCATAGCGCTTCAAAATGGACACCAGGATCCTAAGCATTAATCGAAAAAATTGCAATTTTAAAATTTCGTGTGAAAACCCAACAACAACAAAAGACCACGGGAGGGAAACTGGATTACAAGAAATATCTACAGTCTGGATACTCTTATCTAAGAGATGATTAATACATCAGATAAATTGTTCAGCAATGGTTCATGCAAACAGACCCTCTATAATTCTGCCAAAGTCAGTGAGATCAATGTGCTCTGCTGAATGATTGTGGCACCGACCACTCAAAAGAAAGCACCTAAGGGCAGCAGTAACTTATGGTGATTTCATATCCCCCATGATTTCAAAATATATGAGATTCTCCAGCTCCCTCTGAACTGAATCCATGTATAACCCTCAGGAGATGCTTGCTCCTCCTGTTTTGGGAATGAACATGACCCTTTCCTTCTTCATTGGCCCAGGTTTTGTAAATGCCATATGCTTCTTTCTTATGTGGTGTTTTAATACAACCATCACCTCCAGACAGACTAGTTACCTTCCATAATTTGAATGACAGGGCTTTAGTATGGCTCATAATTTCAACATAAGATTTAGGCAAGGTGCAAGAACACCCAAGAAACAACAAAAAAGGAAGTACGTGATACAAAACATATGTAAGTCTCCAGCAAGAAACTATTATATTAAAAAAAAGCACAAATCCAGAGCATGTATTTGAGTATTTAATGTTAAAAATATAAATTAGGTATTGAAGAAGCACAAAGCACCCACTTGTACTTCCTTAATAGGGCTTTTATTAAAGGACTAGAAGAGATTCCAAGGAGGGAGAGATCAAAAGAACGGTCTCATCAGCTATGGTATATTATCAGCTTCTCAAGAAGCACTGAACAGCAGGCAAAACCACACCAACCCACAGGTGCAGGCACATTATACTGTAAACAGTTCTGATCCCATGGAAGCACTCTTGGCACATGTAATACTCCCTCTTAGCCTTGTTCCTGCACTCTGAAAGCTACTTTAACCCCTCTTCTGCTGGATGCAGCATGGAGCTTGGCACACTCCCCTCTTTGTAAGCAGTGTGTTCTGCAATCGCATTTTCCTCTTTGCCCTCCTCTGAAAGCCTTGCTATAGGCCCTTTGCTGTGTTTTCTTGCAAGCCCATTCAGACCTCTCTTCTAAGAGGCTGTTGTGTGGAGGATGATAAATGCCACAAACCTGTCAGAGACATCCAGCACCAGAACATTGAGGTTTCTGACCCACCTGTCCTCTGCTCTACAGAGCTGTCCTCTGGACAGAAACACTCTGCTGAGCACCCAGGCTGCCCTACAAATAACAGGTATGGTCTGTTGGCCAAGTGGGGATTTTTCTGAAGCTGGTTAGACACACACATCAATGTAACCAAGTACCTAGAAATGAAATACTCTGGAGAGTAGCTGAAGCGTCTGTGCTACCACTCTTAGCTAACAGAGCCCAGATAGGTGCTGCCTGCCATCTGCTTAGCATCCCAGCTGCAAGCCTTCTTCTGGAGTTGGAGACCACAGCATCCCAGCTTGCAGCCCAGCAGCCAGAGTTCTCCCTTCTATTCACCCTTTGCCCTATTCTAAAGAAGGCTTTCCAGTGGACTGAGCTACTCCCTGGCTCTCAGCATGTTTTCTTTCTGAACCCAGGTAAAGGGTGTCCCCGAACACAACTTGGACCAGACCCCAGCAGGCAAAAGGGCTGCTGGGGAGCTCCGGATCTCAGCCCACCACATCTCACCTGCAGGTCATCAGCAGCCAGGGAGCTTGGCACTCCCCAGCTGGTAGAAATTTCAGTGCTTACTGAGTTAACTAAGAGTTGAGAGGTGATTTGGAGAACATTACTGACTTCTGTGCTGTAGGCAGGTGATGTGCCAGTGTCACCAGCTTCTGGATTTCCTTGCTGGTTGCTCTTATAAGAAGTGCTGCTTGTTGGGTTTCATAGTCTTCAGTGAAGAATTCAGGTCTTGTGAGTTGCTGTGTGTGAGAAGTTTGACTTACAGATCTGTCAAAGATGTCTTATGCTCATTTTAACATTCAACATGAGATAAAGGCTTGATGCACTATTCTCTTTCTTTTAATTATAAGCTGTTTTACTCACTCCCTTGTAACTTTGGCTAACATCTATTTAACAGTGAGTACACAGCTTTTTTTTTTTCCCTACAGTTTTTTGTTGGTCTGTTCTGTTTTCTTGAAATTGCTTTGCTTTTTTGAGATGTGGAGAGGAAAAAAAATTAGTTTCTTAATAGAATTTTAAAACAGCTCAGCTGTGCTTTCTTGTATTTTTAAGTTGTACAATAAGACTGTCTATACAACAGCTCACCAAAGAAGCATCTTTTTTATTGTTTGTTGTTGCTTTGTTGCTGTTAAGGCAAAGTGGTCGGTTGATGTGGCAAGCAGGTGGCATGACACTAAGTATACATGACAGTATATATGTAATACCATTTTCTTTAAGGAAGCTTGTATGCTATTTCTCATTGTTGAGCTAAAGGTCAGGGTGTCAGGTGACTTCTGCAGCAAGAAACAATTCTCCAAGCTGCAAAACTTCTGCTGAAGTTGGTGACATTAAGAAAGATGGAGGCAAATTGGAGAGAATCCAGAGGAGATCAACAAGAATGATTAGAGGTTTTGCAAACATGACCTATGAGGAAAAGTTAAAAGAATTGGATTTGTTTAGTCTAGGAACAAGAAGTCTGAGTAGGGACATGATAACAGTCTTTAGCTATGTTTTAAAAAAGTTGTTATAAAATGGGGGCCGATCAAATGTTCTACATGTCTTCCAAGGGCAAGACAAAAGTTAATCAGTTCAACTTGCAGCAAGGGGCATGGAGATTAGATTATCAAGGGGAACACAACTCTAACTACAAAGTTAAGCACGGAGCAGCTTGCAGAGGAGTGCCATCGCCATCAGTGCACCTCGCGACAAACTGATGTGGGTGTTCTTGACCTACTTGTGCTGCAGAATAACCAGATGTTGAGCTTTGAGGGCTCCTGTAACATACGATCCTTTCTGAACATTGTGGGCTTGCATGCCTATTGCAGAGAGTACGTTTATTTTCTGCAAAGTTGTGTCCACTTTTCCTGCCATGTATTGGCAATGACTATTTTCATTTTAACTATTCTGATGGAGCTTTCATGTCAGTTCTGTCAGCAGTTCAGTTCATCAGGCTTTTCTTGTGCTGCATAGGAAGAAATACTATCTTTCTCTTTTTTTATGAGAGTGAGGGACGTACATGGCTTAGCATCATTGTTGCTTTCACTAACCATTTTTGACAGGTGGTGAATGGCCTTGCATTTTGGTGTTTTACACTGTGACTGCCTTCTTGCTCAGGTGAGGTTGCACTCCTGTAACACTGGTAGGTAGAGTTACTTTAGACACAGCTTCATTTTTTTGCTGGCAGAGGCATTAAGTTTGCTACATCAATCATATGACTAAGTCGCTTGCAACTGGAAAAAAGGACCCTTCACTCTTTTTCACTAATAGTACAAACCTTTTCAGTGTTTCAGTGCAGACTTCAGGTTTCTTAAATGAGCTCCCTCATTTACACTTGTAATACGCACATTGTACAGATAACAGACAGCACCATTTAACCCTATAATATGTAGTACAACATACCCTGCAGTACAGCTGGAGTCCTAGTTACTCCTCAGGGAAGCCTATTATAGCAGCGCAATCCCATGTATCAGTAATAAAGTGTTTCAGAGACTCATAGGAATGTTAATAAGTTTGAGATAAATACAGTGTGTTAACATTTAGGTCCCATTACTAAATTTTACTTTAATTTAGTCCTCACTGCCCTATTTTCAGCCAGGGCTCACAGTTTCGTAGGGCTTCTCCAAGCACAGACAGAGAATAGAATTTAAGTGCCAAAACAACTCCTTAAGGCTGCCCAAGAAGTCCTGAGGTCTCCAGAATATCTGCAGGGAATGGACATAGGGGACACAGGACCCATGGGAGGTCCCTGCCCCACCAGAGAGTGGCTGAAGACCAGGTGAGGCACTACCACCTCTCAGGCAACTCGGCCAGTGGCAGGGCATGTTGCAGGTATGGCATTTAATGCCTTTACATGCAGGGTGTCTCTAACAACTACGAATTTTTGCCTTGATCCTTGGTGGACGATATATTTTGGTTGTTACACTTGACTTAAGGCTCATTCTGTAAGGAATACCTCCATCTGCTTCTCATACAATTTTTTAGAACATTTAGGATGTTCTGCTTTTACCAAGTCTTGATCAGAGAACTTAATAGCTTGTGGTGTGTCTAAAAATTAGGAGGACTGTCTTGGTCTTTGTGGTTTTCTTTCTTTTTTTTAAATGTGTAAGGTTTTTTAATATCTGTAAATATTCCATCTCTCTTCCTTGTTTCCTTCCCCCTTTAGTAAAGGGCCTGTGCAGAATACCCTCTGCAGAGTCCCACTTTCCAGCGTGCAGAGCTTGGACTCAAGTATGTACTCAACAGCAACAAGAAGTGGTTACATACAGTCACCTCTTAATCACAGGTCAAGCTAGCAGCCAAAAGACCATGTAGGTGCTCTGTGAGGAAGGGAAAGGCCAACGAATGGGGAAGGAGAAAGATTTGCTTAGCAGAGTAAGTACAGGCCAGAGAGAAGTGTGGACTGAGAGCAGCCCTATGGAGAAGGACTTAGGGATGTTGGTTGATGAGAAGCTCAACATGACCTAGCAACGTGCATTTGCAGCCCAGAAAGCCAACCATGTCCTGGGCCCCATCAAGAGAAGTGTGACCAGCAGGTCCAGGGAGCTGATTATCTCCCTCTACTCTGCTGTTGTGAGACCCTCCCCTGCAGTGCTGTGTGCAGCTCTGGGGCCCCCAATATAAGAAGGCTATGGGCCTGCTCGAGCGGGTCCAGAGGAGGCCATGAAGATGACCAGGGGGCTGGAGCACCTCCCCTGTGAGGACAGGCTGAGAGAGTTGGGGGTGTTCAGCCTGGAGAAGAGAAGGCTCCGGGGAGACCTTAGAGCAGCCTCCCAGTACTTAAAGGGGCTACAGGAAAGGTGGGGAGGGACTCTATCAGGGGGTGTAGGGATAGGATGAGGGGTAACAGTTTTAAACTGAAAGAGGGTAGATTTAGATTAGGTACTAGGAAGAAATTCTTTACTGTGACGGTGCCCAGAGAAGCTGTGGCTGCCCCCTCCCTGGCAGGGTTCAAGGCCAGGTTGGACGGGGCTTTGAGCAACCTGGTCTGGTGGAAGGTGTCCCTGCCCATGGCAGGGGGTTGGGACTAGATGATCCTTAAGATCCCTTACAACCCAAACCATTCTGTGATTCTGTGACAAGACTGTAGGTCTGTAGAGGCTCTGGCGGAGGAGGAACAGGGTTAATAGCTAGAAACCATTGCTTGCAACATGGCTAACAGATGAAAATGAAACTATTGAAATAATAATTATTTTTTTTAAGCTGAAAAATTAAAATTACAGCTAAAGGCCAGAATTCATTATTTGAATTACTAAATGTCATACAAAGATTGGTTATTTCTCAAGGTCTGATGCTACTCTATACCGTACTTGATTCTATGTATTGTAACTTTGGGTCTTGTGCTGTGCCCACAACCATCCTATCTGAGAAATTATGGCTTTGCCAGAGATAATGTCCTTTCAAAGGACAGGATAGAAGGGCAAAGATGAGAAAATATATTTATTTTGATGTATTTCAATGAAAAATGGAATGAGATGCTACCTTTTTGCAAGTTATTGTTCCTAAGCTTCAGCCAAGGCTCTCCTGTGGTGTAAATTAGTCTTGTCCCAGGGAAGAACCTGAGGCTTACAGAATTCCTTCAGCTGCAGATCTGCCACTGTTGGGATCCTTCCTATTTTGCTTACCTACTTACCCACCTATGTGTATACTAACCTGTACCTTTATATAGATCCATATCACTGGTGATACTTTTTATAAAACACAAGCAGTTCGTTTTTTCTAAAGAGATACAGTATTCTAACATTAAAATTTGTAACACAAAATAATAGGGGTTATAGGAAATCAAATTTATTTAGTTCCATTCTCTTGGGTGTGTTGCGTATCATGACCCTTCTGCCACTAACAAACCTACTGTTAAATCCATCAAAATTGATCTATGTTTAGCTATTCATTTTATGTGTATTAACTTGAACAGAACATTTATTTGGCTTAACTTTTATTTTCAGTGGTGGAATGTATGTTCCAAATGCAAGCACAGATGATTTGCTAGGATTTAGTTAGGAGGAATGTGGAATGTTAGTTTACAAAGATAATAACCGAGCTATTAAAGCCAACAACCCCTTTTAAAGCAAACATACCATTAAAATATAGGAACAGTTTATAGTGTAAATAAAATTGAGGATATGGATTATTTAAAGATAAAAATTTTAGGGGTAGCTATGAGAAAGTTGAATAAAAATGTATTTAATTGCACCACTCTTTTTTTCTAAAGTGAACTTCAAAAATGCAAATAAAGGATGATAGTTTATGGGTGGGGGGAGACAGCTACACAGAGAGTGATGTTAGAAATCCATTTTACTTATGGAGATGTATAATAGTGATTTGACTTTTATTTTCTAATCTGAATCAGATTTCAGGAAAAAAAAATTGTGCCTAAACTCGTAAGTGGCAGAATTTATCTTGTTTGTGAATCCATACAGTGGAAAGGGAAGCAAGACATTTGCTTCTAGATCATTCTCCTTGTCTGAATGACAGATACAATAATTCCCTCTATTAGCCAGATCCATTGTCTTTATTTTGCACAGAAGTACTGTATTGCTGAGGTAGACTTCCACTGCTATGCATATTTTAAGGGTTATTTGGCAACACAAGTAAAGCTAAAAGTAGCCTCTTAATCTAATTAATTGACATTTCTGAATCTTGCTTTCACAACAACACATGGTTTCATGTTCTGGGTTTTAGCACTTGTCAAGCTTTTTTGGAGAATGTTTTGGTCAGAATGACAAGATAATTTGTGACTGAGGCTCCAAGCTAGAGAAGTGTTTAAGGCTATAATGATTTATTATCATCACAGAATAACAAAATTTACAAAGCGTTTCATCAGAATTTTTGAAATAAGTTTGCCACCGTGGTAGAAGTATGCAGGGAGGGGGGTGTCTTCCTACACAAGTGCCAGTGTGACTTATTTGTAATAATTACAATGTTAAATTTATTTTGGAGCTTTTCTTGACAGACTTGCAGCACGGTTAAAAAGACAAGAGGTGAGAGAATTGTAACAACCAAGAAGGTAAAACTCTGCCTTTTTTTAAACAAATACTCTGTGATCAAAATAAAAATGATTAATATGGGCTTCATGCAATAAATAATACATACATAGCCACATTAAACTATCAATGTTAACATCTTGGCAGGAGTGACTGGAAATAGTCACACTGTAAAAAGTTTAAAATGGTGAATGTCTGTGCTTTTGATGTTCAAAAAGGCATACAAAACTATTTTCTTAAAGGGCAAAATAGGTGATGTTACTGAGTGACAGTGTATTAATGGGCTGGCATTTGTGGACTTTCAGGCAACTGCTATAAAAAGAAATAACGTAGCAACGCTAATTTTGACTTCATCTTGATTCTCTGCAAAGTGAGCTAGGGATGCCAGACTTTGAGACAAAATGTCTGACTCTGAATGTGAGGCATTTACACTTATTCTGTGTTTCTATAATTTACTTATAATGTAATTAAATACCTTGAAACCCTAGGCATTGGTTAGTTTAGACAAAGTTGTGACAGTTATTTGACTTCAGAGGCGGGGAATAGAAGTCACTTCTCCAATGCCCTAAAGTGATTTTTGAGGCTGTTTTGTTTGACTATCAAATGTATACCTTTCCAGAGCAATCTTTTTTTTTTAAAGATGCAGTCATGGCTCATCGAGGGATGAGGTGAGGAGTTATCACACTTGGCAGCAATAGTGTATGCAACATTGTTTAGTAATAAGAAAGATAATATCATACATCCACAGCGAGTCCTTTGTCTCAAAGGATCACAAAGTTGTTTCTTGTAGAAATTAGCTTTAATTATTGTATGTATTTATAAGGCAGTAGCACTGCAGTATGTATGTGCCCTTTCCAACAGCTAGTATGTGATGAACTAATGGTAGGCAACTTTTGAGCTGGCACAGGGAGTGACCCCTTGTGTTCCAGGATTTTTTTTTTTTTTTTTTTTCCTTTTTCACAGAACTAGCCAGGGACTTGCATTTAGTGAGTTGGAATGTAAAAAAAGATGTGTCTCACATCTCAGAGCTTGCCAGATTCAGCCTCTGATGGATTTCTGGCAAGAGTCAGTTCCGGAGTTGAGGACCCACCACAGAGAATATCTATTTATTTAAGCTATTTATAGCATTTCTAAAGAACTCCTCACTGTATTATCTCAGCATGTCACAGAAATTAAAGGTACACCATGAATTAAAGGTATATCTCCAGCATCCAGCGTTGCCTGCCTGAAGGCCCAGCAGGGCTTCCAGAGGGAGTCCATACCAGAAGCAGAGCGTGGTGGTCATGGCTGGGGACAGGCAAAGGTACGGTGTCTAATTGTACAAGGACCTGCTGCAGTCCCATGAGGTGTTTAGCACAAGTGTAGAAGGCAGATGGGTCAGTTCTCCACCAGCCAAAGTTTCTGTGGGGTTCAACAGTCAGTTCAAAATGGAGCTTATTGTCATAGCAGAGCCTATTAATTACACATATGTTAAGCACTGAATTAAATTCTAAATAGATGATGAATGGGTACAATCTTCTAGTGGATGGGTGAGGATGAAAGACCTAAGCGGGCAACCTTGCAGCAGGTAGCAGAAAAAAAAAAAATACTGTAGCCTGTGCCATACTGAACTGCCCTGTAACTTTGGCTGTGTGCTTCCTGTTGCTGCTGAGTGGTAGTTTCTTGCTTGGGTAGGGAGACCTTGTTTCCACCTAATCTTGAGTTTTACCACAAACAGAGAAAATAACATGCCTGCATTCAGGCTCAACAAGAAGCAAATAGGTGATTGAGAACCCTCCATCTTGCAGTCTGTAGGTGTTGCAGTCATGCTGTATATATCTCAAGGAGGACTCCTGTAGATATTGAAAGAAACACTGGTGAGGGTGGGGTTTGTGGCACTTCTCAAGTGGGAAACCTTATACAGACACAACAACATCATTATTAAGTTATTTAGCAGTAGTTGCCTCTTAAAAAGCAGTCTCCTCCTTTTTTCTGCTACCATTAAAGTCAGCAGTATATTCTGATTAAGATGTGAAAGCCGTTGCTCGGTCTGAGAATCAGCAAGCTTGTTTAGATTCTGTTCATTGTCACAGGGAGGCAATCACACCTCACCCCTTCCCCTCTGCACCCCAAATCGGTTAATGCAATGACCAGAAGTGAAGCTGGGGCTCTCTATATCGGAGCAGTAATGTAATTGCTAGAGTTGGCATTGAACTACCTTCCCAATGATTTTTCCCAGAAAGGAAGTTCAGAGACTAGGTCATAATTGGTAGACTCATTAGTATTAAATTATGTGGGTTTTATTAGGGGCCAGACATTCACTTGTTTAAATGTAGCTGGCATTTTAATGCCTCTCTGAGGGAATGTAATATGTACTGCGTAGGCAATACATACTGACTTTTATTGGTACAGACCAAATTCACAGGTGATTGGGGCACCTGCTTGTGTCGATGTTTAAGGTTTTTGCAGTGGGTTAGTTATGGCAGTTAAGAAGCAGAATGGGAAAAATGAGACAACACCCTTTTTTTTTCTTTTTTTCTTTTTTTTTTGCCTTCTTCCTTGCTTTTGTCTGCAAAAGATTAAAGGCCTCTTGCAGGAAGCAATGCTCTTTGTGCGTGTCTTCCCAGGTAAGGAGAACAATAACAATAATAACTATTTATAGGAGATATACTATGATGTTGTAAAAGTCAGGTGGCATTTCAGATTGACCATGTTCCTCAGGATACAGCTGCTTCATATCCCCATGAAACTGAGTTGCAGCAAGGTAGAGCACTGTGGCTATCTGTCAACATTGCATGAAGCTTACAACAGAAACAAAGAAATATGCGTTGAATGGAACTTGGGGGCACTATAACATCTCAAGCAATTATTATACATTTTAATATAAGCATATGCTTCCCATACCAAAAAAACCCTTTTGCACCCCACATCCTTTGCAAAATGTGTATGTTCTCAATACGTACTAAATATGAGTAAATTATCCAGTGACACCTGTTGGTTTTATTACATACAATGATTATGAATAAATAAAATTTTTGCCAATGACTGATCTGTTTTTCTTTCCAAGGTTTTATTGGTACTTTTTCTGAGTCTTTCTGCGTGTCCATTTGGCTTAACGTTGGGTACTTTATGATTAATTTAAATTTGTCTTTCTTTAAGCAATTTATTTATCTGTTCAAAATCTTGGAGCATTTGACAGTGCATATTTAAATTCAAGAAGAAAAAAACAAAGGTGGAAATAAACAGAGTGGTCCATAGGGGGTTCCCAGGAATTGAAAGATACGTTGTGCACCTTAGACTGATCCAATCACACTTGGATTAGCTGGAGAATTGCTGTGTGGTTAACTAACTTGCACAGTGATATGGAAAAGCAGTCTCTCAGAGTGTAATTAAATGATAAGTTCACATTCAAGGGACAATTGTAAGTTACTGAGACTGTCATATACAATGCCAAATATAGGCCTTCTCATGATGAATACCCTTATTAACAGCTACGCTGCTCTGTGTTCATAGTATATGGCTGGGGAATTCAACAGGACTTGGTCCTGTTTGTTAAAGATCTGCCAATAGATTTTATAAGAGATTCATATAAAAGATGACTATATCTGAAAAGCAAATAGACTACATACTTTTAGCCGATGCTGGTGTGATTGTTAATAATGTGTTAATAGTCAAATCTGATGTGGATTCACACCTTTATTTGATGTAATAAAAACTGTTAACAGACTACAACGACAAGAACTTCGTTACTACCAGGAGAAGGTGTCTGAGAATAGTCTGTGTTCATTACAAACCTCTTTTAAGGCGTGGCTTGGCAGCTTTGAAAGATGACACCTCCACCATTTTGAAGTTTTGTTGTGGGAACTGTTGGTGGGGATTATTTGTCTTTCAATTTTATAATACACCTGTTAACTGTTATAACTTTTCCTCTAGCTCTATGCTCTGTCAATAAAAACACCCTACCTCAGCCAGTCCTTCTGGTCACTGTGAGAAGAAATGAGCCTTCCAGCAGGACCAGGAGGTGTTCAGTGAATCAAGGATGAGGGAAATGAGTGCCCCCCCGCTCCAGGCTCAGGGAGGGTGAGCTGGTCCCTTAGACAGCACAAGCTGTTTGTGCCCAAGATGTAAAGCTCTAACTTCCTTGATAATCAGCCCCAAAGCAAAACCTTTCTGCACTGTGCTCATGGCAAGAGGTTCCAAGCAATAAATTAGCTGTGGTGCAGTGCACCAGCTTCCAGTTTCCAGGTAGATTTACACTGACTGTATTTCAGCCTTGTTTGTTTAAATAATCAGAACCCTATCTGTTCAAATAAATCAATATCAGACTTTCTGAGTGTTCTAAATGGTGCTAACTTTGAAGTTAATGTTGCAGCAGGGTCTTGGGTGAGGTCTGCAGGAGCAGCTGAAAATCTTGATTTGGATGCTTCTGTGGTGTTTGGATCAACCACAGTGATTTAATACTGAAATAACTTCTGTGTCCTTTTCTTTCCAAGTACTTCATATATTGTGCAGTGGGCATTCAGGCCCACTATGGGGAGGCCTGAGGGCTGCCAGTGATGCTGTAGAAGGCTTCACACCTGCCAGCTTTTTTTTTTTCCCTTCCCAAAAACCCGAAGTAAATTCTGTTGTATGTTGTTCTTGTTCCTTAGGTAGGTTTCTTTTCCTGCCACACAGCTACAGATGGGTGCTGCAAGTCATGGATGAATGGAGAGGGGATGTATGACCTTCCCCAGGTACAGGGGAAGCCAAGGAGCATGTTATGTGTTGGAGGCCAGGCAGTGCCAGGGCTCTGGGATGGTGTGAGGCAGGGCTGATCAGCCCCATGCTGCCTCAGCGCTAAGGAGCCCTGTCGGCAGCGAGAGGGCCCCAAGGAGTCCCCGCTGCAGCACAAGGGCCTCCTCGAAGGCCGGCTGGTGGCCAGCTGCCCTCGGGCATGTCTGCCAGCTTCAGCACAATTCCCACTGCTTTGTTTTAGGCACATGCATTGCGCTTCTCAAGTCCAAGATATAAGAGAGCTTTAAATTAGCTTTCCTTTTAATAAATATGAGAGCAAGTATTCAGTTCTGCTGAATGTGCATCTCCTGTGTGGAGTGGAGCTGCTGGAGTGTCCTAAGCTTGCTTATTTGTATTTAACATCCAGGAAGGAGTGTGGGAGGCTGAGGCTGAGCAGCTGGCACTGCTACAGGTTTCCTTCGTTCCTGGTACGTGGAATTTTATTGTTTCTTAGGCTTAAAAAAGCTCTACGTGAGTCTCTTGGATTCCACAGGTTGCAGTATCCCTGGCAGACACCTCCATGTGCCGTGGCTGAGGGCTTTAAGAGGTGCTGTGGGGTGGCACTGGTGACTGTTTGTTCAGCTCCGTGCCCTCTGTGCTGAGAGCCTTCATGTGGTGGACGGCAGCACAGTGTGTGACTATGCTTAATGCCTCAGTGGGAGCGTCCCCAAGGCCTGTGCTTGCCCCATAGCAGTGAGCTTCCATTATAGAGCACCTCCCTTGCTGGAGGAGAAGGGCTTTTTGCCCTGCTTCACCTGTCTGAGCTTTTTGCAATGGTGGTCCCAGACCTTTGGGCTTGTGCTAAGGAGATGGACAGGTATCTACAAGCAGAAATACTAGGGATGGAAAGAAACAGTTTATTTTTCTGGTAGATGGAGTGTAGCAAGCCTTATGTGGGAGGGAAAAAAAGCACATTTATACAGCTTCCTTCTCCACAGAGCCCCTTTAACTGGTGCCCAGATCCAGTGCATGTGTTGCTGGTGCTTAAGGGGTGCAGAGAGCCATTGCACTGTGCTTCCAGTCCAGAGGGTCTGCAGCCACGCAGAGTGGAGCAGTTCAGCTGTAATTTAGTTAGAAGACTGTGATAATATGCGGAACAGGCTGTGGGAATGTTAATAGTTTTGTCTGCATGGTTTATTAAAATTTGCATCATTTTCCATCTTATCTGAAAAATAGTACTACCAGCTGCACAAATACCGTGGCATTCACTCAGTGCTGACTCACTCAAGGAATAGTACGGACCCTGCAGAATCAGCAACAGCATCTTTTTGCAGCAATATAAAGCTTTGGTTCTGTAAACTGCTGCCCATGGACCCTTCCTGGAACAACTTCTGGGATGGGAGTGAGGGCAGGTTTCTCAGATTTAAAGATCTCTGCTCACACTCTAATTCTACCTACTTGCAGAACTTTTCCCTTACAAAGTGCCTCTGCTGGGGATTATGGCATTTACATGCCAGTGGCTCATGTTGGGTATAAGGAGGATAACTATATTTACTTTCTTGTTGAATCTGGATCAAGCAGATGATATTCCAGGGCTACAAAATCCATAAGTAGGAGAATTTCTGACTCCAAGACTTGCCTCTGCATTTAATTTCTTAATAAAGGAATTGCTTAGAGTTTGGACTACTGCTTCAGGAGTTAAATCACTGTATTTCTCACTGTCAAATAGCTGGAAAAAGGTGGTGGTGGGGAAAAGATAAAGTTATTAGCTGAAAATTTCAAAACTTCCTAGGAGACTCTGGGCATCCTAATGTCACTGAAATTTGACTAAAATATAGTTAGGTTGCTGTATGTGGAATGAACCTGATTTTGCACTTCTCTTAGAATATATGAAAGCATGAGGAGAGAGGATGTGAAAATGTTTGTGCAAAAAGTGCTTTCAGTGTGATTTTTATGATGTAAATCCAAGGTGCTAGTGTATTTTTTCATATTGCATTTCAAGGTCACGTGTGTCTCACCTGATAGATGAAGATATTCTTCAAGTTCTAGTTTTTGGAACAGCGTACTGCAATACAATTAGCTGCATTACTAGAGGTAAGGAATTGCCATACTTGGGAAAATTGAGAGCTGTTGGTTTAAAAAACATACACAAAGAAGTTTGCTTTTCTACAGGCTTTCTATTTTGAGCATGCTCAGTGACAATAAATTTGTATTGCCATCTTTTACATGCATGTAGGTTTTGCAAGCCAGCAGGAAGTTATTAATCTATCGCTTACTATTAAGCTGACAGTGATGTTTAGATCCAGAACTCAAGTAGAATGTGCATTACAATTGGATGCTGCTGGATAACAGTCCCAGAAGCTTCTTTATGATATGCGATGGATCTATAAGACAATTGTTTCAGGGCACTTGTGTATATTGTTAATATGATGCATAATGACATGACCAATTATAGTAAGCTGATGTTCAAACAGCATGTCACAACCTGTGTATCAATGTATTAGATCTCTTCTCTCAACAAACAAGTGAAATAGCACAAGATGAGATGAAGAGTCATTGACCTCATAAAAGGTCAAAATCCTTTTATACTGACCTCCCTACAACAACTAATTATTAGAACATTATTTAAATCTGAGGAGGAGAGTTAGGTTTAATCTTGAAATGTGTGATTTGATTTATCAGAAAAAAGCTTGTCATAAATTTCCAGAGGTGGAAAAATTAATCTATGCTAGAGGTTGTGGTGCTAGAAGTGTTTCCAAATTGCAGTATGCAGCCAGCTGTGCTTCCAAAATGGGTGGTTGGGCTCAGGTGAGGAGAAGCCACAGCATTGCTCCTCTCTCCTCAGGCTAAGCTAGGAAAACTGGCGATATAAATTCTGCCTTGGGTTGTGGGTGTGGAAACTTCCCTCGTTTCTGGGGTGAAGGGGAGAGTTGGGTATGAGCAGTTGTCCTTCCTGTTGCCTGGGATGTGTTTGAGGGGCACCAGCCCCAGAATGGGTTTGTCAACATCTCTCAGTATCAAGCTGTATGTTTTGAGCTGGAGAAACAGGCCCATCTGATCTTCATTGGCTAGTTATCATGAACAATGACTTCTCCTTCTATAAAGGCTATCCTTGCCACACCTGGACATGGAAAATCATCTTGCTTGTTTGGCTTTTACATTCATGCTGTAGAAGATGGAATCTGTAATCTGCTTCCAAAGTAAGTATTCGTATATGAAACCAAACTGCTTTGAAGTGACTTACTACGCATCTGTTTCTGCAGACAGTCAAATACAGTGTGCAGGACCAGCATTTCAGCAGTACGTGACTGCAATGAGATGATCTTTCTACTTTAGAATACTTTTGGGTCAGTGTGGTCATTCTGGGTACTTTTATGGAGGATTTGTGAACCTACAGTTCTGTTGTGTGAGCAGAAACTGTTATGAGGTAACATAAGTTGAGAGGTAACCTTTCAGCAGAATGGTTTGAGTTAAAATAAAGGAATTGAAAAAGAGTACAATGACCAAAAAAATCTATAAAAATGCAATTGCGCTAATATAATTTTATCACTTATTTAAAAATTTAGTCGACCCAAAAGACTACCAAGTGTGAAATTAAGGAACAGCTCCTCTACTTTTATGGAAATCACTCTTCTTCACTTGTCTAATAGCCTGATTTTGTCAGATCATTTATTTCCATGGTTTTAAAATGAGCTTGACAGACAGAATTTTATAACACCACTTTACTGCAAATAAGAACATCATTTTCGCTTATTAAAACTGAAGCTTAGAGAAAGCATTAAAATTAACAGTTCACTCTGCTTTAACCTTTTGAATACTACTGTGACTTTACGCTCCAGACTATGTGTAAGGAAAGGCTCGGTGACTGCTGGGTACGTAACTCGAGCAGAGCTCCAAAAGGACAGCCGAGCGAGGAGCTGCTCTGGCCCTACCTACAATCTGCTCACACTTGCCTTGATAACTCTGTCTATGCAAACATTTGAAACACCACTGACAGAAATTAATACTTGCTCCAGTCAAGGTGACTTCAGGCATCAGAACCATGTAGTGAAGAGAGGCGGTGAGTCTGTATGTTATAGCAAATGTGGTCTGAGATTACAGGCATGTTGCTGCATACAGCAAACACCATAAAATGCAGCTTATTCTCCTAACAGATGTCTCACTTTCTGTATGATTTTCCATTCTGAGCTATGAAAACTTTGACTGATCTTGGAGGTCACTGGCAGATGTTGAATTCTCTACGCCATAGCTGGCAGTAACTCAGATATCATGGCAATGGTGGTGGGATGCATCCTCTTCCAGTTTGGCTCATCTCCAGAGAGGAATGTCATCTTCATAGCTACAGCTGGACCTTATCCGCACTGGGGGGGTGTTCAGTAATGGCAGTTTAGATCAGGTTTTCCCATGCATGTTTGTGCAGCCTTGTTTTGCTCTCAGTTGCACACCTGGAGTTACTCATTGCCATCAGTTCCTGTCCTAGTGTTTTGTTCTTTTTTTAAAGCTTATTCAGTGAAGGAGTGGGAGTCCCAGGCCAGGCAGTGTTGCTGTATCTCAGGCTGCTCCCTCTTAGCCAAGCTATCCTTCTGCTAATAGTGGTCATTCCTTGAAGCTGATGACAATGATAAAAATAGATTTTCTTTTTACATTGTCAAATTTTAGTAGATAACAAGGACAGATCCCTTCCAGGATCTTTACTGGAAAAACTGATTCAGACTGGCAAGACATTTGCACCCTTTCTCTGTCAGCCTATACAACCTAAAAAATTAAGGCAATAGTGAGAGAGTGAAATGTGTCTGCCAAATGAGATGAACTTCCTTCAAAGGCTTCTGTACCTTGGCCCTTAACTATATGCAGGTTAGAAGAGGACATCCATCTTTTCTCCAGCCCCAGGGAGGTTTCCTAAAGTTTCACAACGCCCAGGATGGAGGGGGGAAAGACTCAGAGTCTCTGTGTTTAAATAAAGAAGGGGAATGAATAGCAGAATTTTTGCTTCTGGTTTTGACTATGGAGTTCATCCATCTTCAATCCAACCCTTCTTCTCACTGCTGTCTTAACATAAGATTCTGGTATACTTCATTTCCTGCCCTCAAATGTTCTGCAGTGATGAAGATTGTTTCTATGCAGAGCCTTGTTGCTGCTTTTCACTGGGTTTCACTTCAATAGTTAAAAGATTCCTACACAAGCTAATAATGGTGCATTTGAACCCCTCTAGATGAAAGAACTGTATAATGGAACCATGTTATCAACATTGCATTTCTGTTGTCACAGCCTCTTGGTCTTGTTGCAGCTCATAACAGTGAGAGAACATGCTAGATGGAGAACATATAGCTCACAAATTTCTCCACCAGCATTTGCTGCAAGTCCAGATTTAGTTTGAGTTCTAATTGCTGTATCCTTTTGGTGTGATTAAACCATCATTCCTTGCCTTTAAGGATCAATCCTCTGGACTGGAAGTCGAGAATCAAATTGCCTCCGTGCCCTGAAGTCTGAGAATCAAATGAAGAAGCTTACTGCATGGAGACTTCAAATTTTAGTTGAACTAAGTCTAAAAAATGACCGGAGAACTTCTTACTGTGATAGAGAATTAATCTCCCATTCCTACAAGAAGTGCTGTACAGGAGAGGCTACACAGAATGGAGTAAGGTATGGTTGTATTATTGGAAAAGGTACAGCTTTGTATCATCTTCATAAATGAAAAAAGCCCCTCAGCAGCCCAGACTGAAATTAAAGTTGATGGTACAGGAATATCTAGCAGTCTAAGTTTATAGTTCATCTACAAAGTTGATATGAGATAAGGAAAACAAATTTATATCAGGAATCCTTTGGCAGCAAGTATGGAAATGAATAAACTTTTAAATTACAATTTCCCATCATTGGGCATCTAAAAAGGACCATTAAGATAAGGTAAAGATACGTTGTGAACCACAGCTGTAATAGCCAATTAGCCATCCAGTCAGTTAGTGTGCCAGAGAGGTACCATCAATTCTGAATTAATACATGTTACAGCTTTCTCCAATGTACCAAAAGAAATACAGCAATTGGAGTAACAAGTGAAGATGAGGAGGTGTTGGAATAGCTTGCAATGCAGGGAATTTTTTCTTTATATGACACTGTCATGCAAAAAAGCTCAGGAACAGGAATCATGAATAAGAAATCTTAACATTTCTTCTTGGATTTGAAGTAAGAACTGGAAATCTGTGTATTTTTCATCTCAAAACTAGGGCTCTCACATTTCTGGCCTTCCTAGAAAACATTAAAGCTGAGATTTTAAATTTAGTCGCAAGAACTTGAAGGGCTCTTAGGAGGCATCAAGGCCATCCTCTTGCCCCAGGGTGGTGTAACTGATCACTCCTGTGTCATTCCCGGCAGATGCTTGTCTTGTTTTTGTTTAAAAACATCATTTTGGGAAACTGCACAATATGTCCAGGAAATATCTTCCTGTGCTTCGCTGTTTTTGCCATACAACAGTTCTCTCAATATCCAATCTGACTCTTCCTTCCTGTAATTTAAACCTGTTATTTCTTACTCTATTCATTGTGGCTTAGGGCAGATTTGAATCCATTCTTCTTTTCTGCAGCCTTTAATGTGACTGCGAATTGTTATCAGGTTAACATGTAACATACCTCTTTCTTTGCTGGCTTAATAATACTGGTTAATTAACCTGCTAGGTTATGGGTGCTTGATTTATCATTGCATCTAGATTTTCTCTGCTTGGATTACAGCCTTGTTGAAGAAAGGTACCTCAAACTGGTATCACCCGGGGTCCTGCCAATATATAGAGCAGAATTACTTAATTTCTTCATTCATATACTGTAGTATATGTGTGTTGTTATGCATCAGAGTATGGCATTAAACATTCTTGGTAGCCCCCAAATGTTTTCAGATCTTTTCTTAATTTGTCTGTCTCTTCCTATAGCTCAACATACTTGCAGTACATTCTGGTTTGATCTGTTCAATGAGTTTTATAAGCCTAGCCTTTTATTTTATCGTTCAGGTCACTAATGAGAGTGCTGAATAGTACCTGATCTAGACCCCTTGTTTGTCTCTTTTTCATTTTGATAGTGAACCATTGATAATTGCTCTTAGATATGGTTTTCAACCAGTTTTGCACCCACTGTATTGTATTTTCATCAGTGTTATGTGGGACATTGCATTGGAAATCAGGAACAAGTGATAGCTATTTAGATGTGCTTCAGAATTCAATGAGTATAGATGTATTAATATGCGTTTGGATTTTTTGACTGTTCAGTGAATGGATGCACATTTTTACTGGTGCAGCTGGTGCTTTTAAAAAGTGATGCATAGAAATTCACTTGCTAATGAAAATTGCTAAGATATCATAAAGTAAAGAAATGGGTTATTGGGTTCAGAAAACCAAAAATGACACTGAATCTAATTACCAAAGAGAAAGGTGTGCTGCCATGAATTTGATTGAGATTTTATGTAAATCCCGTCCAGCTAGTCCACTCCAGCATTTGATTTACAAGTCTAATGGACAATAAGGATGTGCATACTGCAGATTGTGGGTAAGCAGCAAAGCAGCTGCTCTGGTCAGGTACTAACTTAAGTGAATGATAGACACCTTACCATTTCTGCTGTGTTTTTTTTCTACGATATTTGGTGTTGAGGATGATCAGAATACAGTAACTCAAAGCTTTAGATTAATGGCAGTAATTTTTGTGTAGGAATCGGAGTTCTGAATCCTACAGGCATGTCCTACTTAATAGCACTAGTTGTCAAAAAACCCCACAACAACTATCATAAAAATAGGAGTAATAGTTGATGTGCACCACTCACTCATCTTCAAGCAGTTAGTAGTTTCCCAGGCTTTAAAGTAGCCAGTGGACTGTTTCAAAACTGTTTCTGAATTTAACATCTCTGCAGTCTATATATAGTGCATTCTGGAGTTGAAGCTGTATCAGGTGGAAGTGACATGGGGGTTTGTGTATTTGAACTAATCCAGCAGACAGCACAATGACCTGTTCTGCTTTCCATATTATTCTTTCTGTGGCTCCCAAAGCAAAGAATTCCAGATGTTTTGTATTCTTCAGTGAAATGTCTTGAATTAGGGGAATAATCTCACCTGTAACATTAGATTATTGGGTTTTGATCAGAACTCTTAACAGTCCCAGTCTGAGTCTGCCTTCACAATCTATGTACCTCATGGCAAACTCCTTGAACTACAGCACTAAGAAAAGAAGCTGGCTCTTACAGTAGGAAATGTGTACTTACTAAAAGAAAGGCTTAATGTAAGGGATGTAACTATAATTTGTGCCATAAGTTCTCCACATGTTTTTATGCACCACTAGAAACCTCACTGGCTTTTGCAAGCCTTCTTCCGTTTCAATATTAGTAGAATAAATTTCAGCTCAGTGTCCTATCTCTACTCAGAGTCAGTTTAAACTGGGATAATTCTATATACAAAAGAACAAGCCTCTGAAGGTGACATTTGACTCTATATTCTCTGTAACATGCTTTATAATGTTGTATAATATGAGTTAACTTGGAAATGGTAAAAAAACGTGAAAAAAACATGAGATTTGCTCAAAGCTTCAGAGATGGGTCAGGGCACAGTCTCCTGAGTTTTGATCTGCTGAAACTCCCCTGGCTTCAGCGGATACTGCTGATCTAGATCATGCAGGTGGCTGGTCTTAGATTGCACTGGTGGTGTTAAGGCATATTTAGGCAAACCCTTTATTCATCAGTTCTGTGATGAGCACTTCATGCATAGCATCTTCTTTATCATTCCTCCCCATAATTCGATGTTAACATTTTCCCTTTCCTTGGTCTTTAAGATGTAAATAATCATCTGATTAAATATCTCTTGAGAAGATTATGCTATGGATAGAGGACTGTCACTGCACCCCTCACAATCAATGTTTCACTTGTTTATGTGATATATGTACACCTGTGAGTAGTTGCCATTACCCTTGATTGCAGCGTGGGAGACTCCTAGCTTGAAACACAACCATGCAAAAATATGTCTTTTTTAAATACTGTCTTTCTGCAAATGCAAAAGCAAGGAAATGCACTGACTGTAGATAAAGCAGCATTAATGTTGAGAAAGAAATACTGTAACAAGAGTGTAGCAGTCACTGAAACAGCTTTGGTCCCTCCATTGCTGTTATCATGAGCACTGTAGCTTATACAGAATATTTCTTAGCAGAAAAAGCTTGATTTCCTCCTAGAAATAAAATTCCCATAATATCTAATGCTAGGTATGCACTGGGTTTTAGTGAGGCATCAGATACCTTTGCTTACAAAGTCTTACCTGAGAAATTAATTCACATTGGCTTCTAGAAATGCTGCATGTGCGTTGAACACCTAGCTAGAGAGCTGTACAGAGCGGAACAATAAAAGGCAATGTATCAAGTGTAGGGAAGTTTTCTACTAATGTAATGCAGGGAATAGTGTTAGGTCCAGTGTTATTTAACATCCTCGTCGGTGATCTGAAAGAGGAGAGTAAACAGCCGGTTAATGAAATTCACAGATGATACTAAATTGGAGACATTATAAATATCACTGAGGCCAGCAAAATAATAGAAAGGGAACTGAGATCTGAAACATGCCAAAGAAATAAGGAAAGGAATGTCAGCTGGGACAAATGTAAGGTAATGCCCTGGAGGAAAACAGAAACAGCTCTGCTGCCTGGGAGGGGAAGCACGACAAGCAGTATCAGAGGCAGATTTCAAAGGCACCCCAATTCTGCAGCGTAGCCTGGCATGGACCAAACCCCAGCAAGCCACAGCAGTTTTGCACTACAAATACAGCATAGCGTTAGCGGCCAGCTCCTCTGCACCACAGAGTGGGGAAAAGGCTGGGGTTTAACTGGTAGGATGCCTCCACCAGAGCTGAGGACTCCTCTCCTCTGGGAAATCCTCTGCTGGCTGTTAAACTGGCTTTTAGGCTGCTTTGTGTTGCCACTGAGAGATAAAACAGCTTTAACGTGTGGAGAACTGGACCTGAAGAATGAAGAAGGATTATTTAAGGTAGCACAAAGAAAGAAAGGGCAGGAAGAGATCAGTAGGAGTACGAAAATAAAATGCTATTAAAAATGGAAATTTCAGCCTGGATGTCAGGGGAAAAGCTCCTAATGTGAGATGTAATTAATCTGCAGAATAGTCTTCTGAGGGAAGTAGTGGAAGCCCTGTCACTTAGAGTTTTAAACACTGAATGGAAGAAACACTGGAAAACACATGATAGGAAACAATTTGGAGTAGGCAGGGTGTGGGCTACATGTGTGTTCAGCTGGTCTGCTTGGTCTTATCAAACCAAGATAAAAATCTCCAGTATCCTTCAGTATTACAGAGTGCTCCACACAAAAGTGGTGATTCTGCAGAATTTCTGTACATCTCAGTCACAGAAGCATTTTCACCAAAATACCTTTGCTGTACCATATTGAGATTTATTCAGTAAATTTACAAGCTTTGTTTCTTATCTGTGTCTGAATGGATGTCAGTCACACTGAAGACTGAAAAGCAAGAACAGCATTAAAACTCTCCTTTGCTCTGTATAGCTCTTTTTTTTTTTTTTATTTGTACGTGCATGTTCTTAGTTCTGTGCTGAGAACATTAAAAATGGTTAGCATGGATGTAAAAAATTTTACTACTGTAATTACAGCAAAAGGCTACCTGTCAGGAAAATAAATGCAAGTAATCAAACATGGGTATGAATCTGGGAGAGCCATTCAACCATGCCGTAAGGAGGCAGAGTTCCCAGTGACGTCAAGCGCTTATGCCAGAGTACAATCGGGCTGTGAACCAAAAACACCACATTGGAACTAAATACACTGGAAGTGAACTATGGCTATTAGACTATGCAGGAATGTGAAAATAGGACTACATATTGCCCTGTCACTTTCCAAATGTTTCCAAGTGAATTTAAGGAGGTAGGTGAGTATGTATACCTAAAAGAGTAGCAAAAGATTTGTAAAAGGGTGATGAGGAAATAGGAATTATCTAAGAATACAGAGAACAGTTGAAATTGCTAAATGCAAAATCTGCCCAAGAAAGTTATCTCCTCAGTACAAAGTCTCACACTGGGATGGCTTACCTAGCGCTTCCAGGATCTGACTTGAGAAACTATAGATATAAAATCTGGATGGAAAGAACTCCCTATTGGTATATTGGATATACTGGGACAAGTGCTTTGCCAAAAAAATATGCTAAATCCTTTCCAATTTCCATTTCCTTTGACTATGATGTTGGGAGCTTGGCTAATGGTTGATCAAAAGCAGGTCTAGTGTGAAACTGTCAGGAACATGAATTATGGAATGGTATTTTCTGGAAAGTTTGCCAGATATGCAAGTACCTAGTTTATGTATGATGACATCTACTACTTGCATGTGTGCACATGCAGCTGCATACAGATATGGTAACACCATAGTAAATATATATTTAAAATGTGCACATGTAAGTATCTGAGCATGTAGCGTGCTTGATTAGTTGTAGGGTGCACATAAAGCTGTAGGCTTACAGGATTAAGCAGAAAATCTGATCCCATGTATTTGAGAATCACTCCGTTAAGACTTGCACTTGAGGTATCACATTAGATGTTGGGTACTACTTGATCATAACAGCCTGGTCTGCTTCAGTTATTTTATTTTTCTTGTGGAAATTGTGGTGAAACAATTTAGTTTCTTCTTCAAGATGTTTTTATTTCAATAATTGGATGCGTATGTCTTCTGTCAATCTCCAAATGCACTAAAGGAAAGTTCAAGAGCGTAAGCATAGCCTTAATTTTCTTCTGACTTACACCAAATGATGGTACTACATTGAGCCAATTCCAGCAGTGAGGTTGCATCAGGATGTAGTTTGATCCTCTGATTGCGGCAGTGTCAGTCCTACTTAAGCTAGCATGAGTAATAGGAGCTCTAATTCAAAGAGACATTGTTTCCTAAAATCATCTCCTAATGGTGCTGAGATACTGTAGTTATCCCAAATACAGATGTCTGTTGTGCCTTAGACATCACAGCAAGGTACCTACTGGGTAACTGTGGACTTTTAAATAGATCTGTGTGAGTTGATCAAAGCTGCAGATAATAGGATATTATTTAAAGGATTTAGCAGTGAATAGGAAAGAAATGTCATTAGCTGAGGAAAAACGTATGCTGAGTTTTGCTGATGTCATTCTGACAATGAGATCTAAGACGTGGAGTTTCAACACCTAAAATGCTTTCAAAGTGCTAACGCATCTCTGAGCCTCTCAGGGAGGTGAGTGGGAGTGCAGCTGGGCATTGCCCTGCTTTCTGAAAGCTCCAGGCAAGCGCTCTTGGCCACACCACGCTGCAGAATGTACTGGGCTCGGATGCAAATTGTGGCTTGCAGCAGACAAGGGTTTTGTTCCCCAGGTGTGTAGCAGGGTTAGAGGAGGTGCGAGGGGCACTAGAAACAGCAGTCAGCCCCTCGCACCTGAGTACCTGCTTGGGAGAAGCTGCTGTGGCCCTCCTGGGTTAGGCCTTGCCCTAGGGAAACAAGAAAGGCTGGAGGAAGGGCTGAGATCTGGCTCTGCAGCTATCGGGTGCCTGCCTGAGATGGAGAGCATGGGACTTACCGCTGAGGCTGAGGGCAAGAGGCCATCTGTGTGTGTCAAAAAGCACTTTGAGGCACATGCATGCGCAGCATTTTCTTTAAGATGTAAGTACAGAGCCACCTTTCCTTTTCACTGTTATGTCGAAGCACCCTGTTTTGTTTCCTGAGCTCTGGCAATTCAAAGAAACAGCCCACAGGCAAAACACATCTCCAGTTTACTGAGGTTCACTCTTGCAGCAGTAGGTCAGCCAGCCCTCTGCAACTGGTGTGACAATGAGGATTTCCACAGAGTGGATGCCTGTGACTCCTGCGTGGGACAGCTTGAGGACGGGGATCCACAACCCTTACATCAGGAAACCAGTAATGCCATTCTTCTTTCATGTGACATTGCCACAGTCTTCTACAGAAGGTAAATTAAAAAAAATACTCTCTGTCTGTCCAGTATGGTTCAGCATTTACATGCCTCTGCTGTATTTAACCTACTGTAAATATACAAATCAAGTTTCAGGCTGCTGCAGTCCATTATGCAGCAGTTGTGGAATTGCAGTAACTGAGAATTCATTCACAAATGAGACTTAGGTGAATTTTTTTGGTCATCCCTACTAGAGCCATTCAGTTGGTTATAGCTGAAGTGAGTACAGTATATATGTGCATGTAGGCATGATCATTTTTGCACCTGCATTTGAGCTTACTGGAATTTGTACCAACTATATTATCTATACCAGCAAGGAGAGGCTTGATGCGGAGCTTGCTGAAGAAAACTAAGCCACTGTTATTCTCTTCTCTGACTTTGGATTAGATCTTCATTTTATTTAAGTTCTAGGACTTCAATCTTGTGTAGCTGTTTCTTCTACTCCCAAAATCTAACAGCAAAATCAAATGCAATAGTTTCAGAAAACTGACCATTCATAATTTTGTAATAAAATAATCCCTTGTTTTTATGTTTAACATTCATCCATAGATTTTAGAGTGCTTTAAAAATATAATCTCCATATTACAAATGGTAAAATGAACTTCTGAACATTACGTTTTAAACCAGTATACTGTCAGTAGTGTATCAGTCGTTAGGAGAACACAATACATGCTCCTAGTTTCTTGCACTATTTTAATAAAAGGAAGCATTCAAGATTAACAGAGTGTCAGTTCATATGTATCATGTTTACAAGAAGTACATTACATATCTTTGACGTTTGTCTGGGGAGGTGGGAGGGAGAGCAGGGAGAGTAGAGGATCAGTGTTTGCCCCACAGTGCCTCAAAATTCCAGTCTTTAACAGCTCCCAGCACTCTGATGCAGTACATGGCTGTTGTCAGACTCATTGTACAGGGGTGGAAACTCATGAACAAGGAGGGAAGAGATAATCTAAAGACACCTTTGTCATCAGACCCTCAGAGTTAAGTAAATGTCTCACTTCCATTGGAAGTTAGGAACCCAGATGTCTGAAAGGATTTAGGTCTCGGTGATTCAGTGTTAGAAATGAGGATGAAATCAATAATCATGATTTCTAACCCTGTGCTCCAGCAACCTTGTATTATGGAACCATTCCAGTTGTGTTAGAGAGACAACTTCTCCCAGAGTCAGTGTTGCTGATACCCTCTAATAGAGCTACCTGGATAAAGAAAATCCCCTTCAGATCAATTGGGTTCTCCAGCCTGCTCATATTTCCTGAAGATTTATGAAGTGAGCTTTGAAAGGGAGCTTCATCTACAATAGTTGAATGCTGGCACTATGTCCCACAATTTGACAGGATGCTTGGGTTTCTTCAGGGGGTTCCAGATAATTACTCTGAATCTTGGTTTTTGGCTGAAACCTTCTGTTAATAATTTCTAAAAAAATATTACCAAAACATTTCCATGAAATTTGGCTTTTACTGAAACAGACTGTTTAATTTCTGTTCCACTACATTTTATGTTTATACTATCTGACAATTCTGTCTGTATCCAGTATCCCTTTTGAGTCCTTGATGGGTATTAATGATGAACTGCTTCTCAAGTATCTAAAATATTTAAATGCCCTGTTGGTCATGTAAGTGTTTTTGGAGCACATCAAAGAGTGAGGCATTCGCAGAGGTCTCCTTCACTCTTACACTTTCCTGTTTTCCTGCTCAGTTTTGAATACTTGAAAACACCTGGGCTGGAATGGTGCAAATAAATGACATCTGATCAGAGCCTGAAAGCTGGAAACCATTAAGTTCACTTGAGAGGAACAAATTTCCTCCAATGTTCAATAGAACTCCTCATGATGTTCAATAGAATTTCCCATAACTTCTGGAGTTGTTAGAGGCACTCAAACTATTTCCCTGTAGTTGGGGGTTGAGATTGGGGTTAGAAAAAGCTTTTTGAACTGAGAAATTATTTTGACAGGTTAGTCAAAATGGTCCATCTCGAAACCTTGGGCTTATTAGCAAGAAACAGAGTTTCTTCATGCCAATTTTTCTTCTTTCTTTGCCCTGCTGCTAACTCTGATCAGTTGGTTACCTACCACCTCTCAGAAATGTCTTGCCTTTCATGTGTGCAGGGAGCTGTTTGCAAAGCAGCCCTGCACCAAACAATTTTACTTTTGTGGCCTATATTGCAGTATACCTAATCAGTATTTATAAATCAGAACTTTAACTTAAAGTAAAAGTAGGATTTTATAAACTAAATCATTATTGTATAGCTTCAGAGTAATAAATCAGTCACTTGTATCCTAAGTGCAAAGTGAAGATTTATAAATCAAAGCATTTTATTTAGGAATTTCTCAGCATGATTTGTAAATCTGCTGTAGAATTTGTAAATCCAGATTGGGGTATGTAAATCCATTTCATGACTTATAAAGCAGTTGAATGTTTTAGCTAAATCTAATGTTTAAAATAATGATTTCTGAATCAAAACTTTCTGCTAAAGATTTACTGGTGAGTTTTATAAATCAGAGGCAAGATATATAACTCAAACTGTGAGAAGTGCAGATTTATAAATCCAACTTGTAAATCAACAGAAAAAAACATCATGTTTTACACTAAATAATATTTTACAAATGGCACCTCATACATCATGCAATTGCCACAAATCTTCTACATGGGAGTCAGGGTACATAATGTGTGACTGAATCAAAAAGAAAAACTGTGAGAAAGACTGCACAGTGGGTTAAATGCTCAGCTTGAGCCTTCTAAGCTTTGTCTTGTGTTACCTGCGAACCACGTCCAGTGGTGTTGACCTAGTCAGTAGTGGACATTTGTCCAAATCAATACACGATGGCATAATTCATAACCCTGGCAACTGCAGTGGAGGGGAGGCCCCACACAGGAGTAGCAGGGGTGTTGTAGATCATGATTGAAAAGCATTGGCAGAGCTATGTAGGGAACCTTATGCAACACCTGTCTGCAATGCACCTGTTATAGCAGGCTGTCCCTTTTAAAGGAGCCAAAATCCACCAAAAAAACCCCAACCCCTGACCAAAAAAAACTCTAAACCCCAATAATCTAACAGACCTTTTCACTAATGTAATATCTAGATGGGAAAAAAAAGGTGAGATTCTAGTTGTATGCAGACATCATTAAAATGATTTAAGAGAAACCCTCACTATTTAATTTCCAAAGAAATTTGTATTCGCACAGTGGAATTTAGGTCCAAAAGCAAGTATTAGAGAATAAGAATGGCCTATAGGTTCTGTAAGGGCTTCACATCTTGGTGGTTGGAAATTCTAATACAGATTTGGAGGTGGTGGGTTTGCATTTCCACAGCCATGGAAAACTTTTCTCCCCTCACCTCATTACTTCTTTAGAAGCAGCAATTTGCCTTTGATGGTCAGCTAGCATCACAGCTCAGTGCTTTCCTTCTCCTCCTACCTTCCACCTTCAGTGCTCACATGAAGCTGCAGATCTTGGATGTGGGGTATGATGATGGCTCTGCCTCTTCTGGTGCCTTTTCAGTAGGGCAAGCAGAGCTGCGGTGGCCTCCAGGAGCTCAGGTACTCTCAACTGGGATGCAGCGGGGGTTCTCAATAGACACTAGGCTTTTCTGTTCTTCTTTAGTGGGAAGATGCACTTGAAAGGTAGGATCTGAGAGCTTCAGTTGGTATCCAAGTCAGAAAACTACTTGTTACAAAGTAAAATCATATAGAGAAAAGGTATAGCCATTCTTGCTTCCAACAGAGTTTTTCACCTGGGAACAGCTTCCCACCACCTACTTGTAAGTGAAAAAATACCTTGTGTCTCAAAATACTTCTTTAGAATTCAACTGTTGGGGGGTTAAAAAATTAGTCAGGAGTATCAAGTTGAGATTTGTAGATGAGTGCCACTAATTTTTATAATAGTATCCTTAATTGACAATTTTTTAGTTTCAAAGTAAAGAAATTACAAACAAAAATTGCATTTAATATAATTTACCAGAATTCAGTTCCAGAATACAAGAAGATCTGTATATTCCCTAATGAAAACATTGAGTTAAAATAGAGTTGAAGTGAGAGTGTATTTCAGTAACTTGGGGGTAAAAGAAATAACCAAGGTGTGTTGTAATTATCCCTAAACCAACAAAATTCAATAGACATGAAGAAACTTAAAAGAAATACAAGCATATTAAAGTAGGAAAATACCTAATTAAGGCAAGTAAACAACCTTCACTGTGCCCTGTAGTGATGTCAAACAGTGATTATATAGCTTTGCATCTTATTGTTCACTAGAACTGATTTTTGGTGATCCTCTGATTTTTATGCTTCTCCCTTCCTTTGTAGCATCACTGCATGGCAGAGAGGTACAGCATGTGCTGAAGAAGGAATGAGCTGGGATGTGGATATAGCAGACTAAGGGTAGCTTTCAGGGGAGAAGCAGGCAGGAGGGACTGCATGCAGGGAAGAAAAAGGGTCATTTAGGGACAAAGGAGTCTAAGGAACAATGGCACATAACAGAGTGAAACCAGGGCTGGGCAAGTCATCTTTCTGAGGCCTTTTTAACTTTGCTAGCAACAGAGAGGAGCTGAGCTTTTCGGCTTTATTTAAAGCCAGACTGCAGCATGAGCGAGCAGCAGTGCTGAAGTGGGACCATGGGCCAATGACTAGGGTAGGAATGTCTCAAACAGGTTTTGTTCACCAGGTAAGATCTTTGCAGAACTACACCCAGAGTCATAAAGTACCTTTTTCTGATGTGTTTCTTCCTACATGCCTGCTTCAGAGCCATCATCTGTTCTGCTGTAGTATCCCATGGAACTAAAGCTGCCTTCCAAGGGGTCATGCAGCTACACAGACTTTGTATTGGTGGCCAAGTCTTCTACAGTGAAAACTGTTCAACATGAATCAAAGATTTCTTATGCCTTCCACTTGTTACAATCATTAAGACTACACCATGAAAATTAGGAACTAAGTGGATGTTCCCATAGCCTGTTACACAATTAGATAGAGCAACCTTTGCTAAATTCCTTACTAACTATAGCCTCGGAACAGTCTGCAACAAACTGTAACTACCTGGAAAATTTTGAGAGTTTTTGATGTTGCTATTAAAACATTTGAACCAGGGGAAGGCTGATAGTGTGTTAATTTTTTTTTTTTTCTTAATTGATACATTCCTGGAGAAATCATTCTGAGTTATAAACATGAGCATCATCCCTTACTGTTAAGTGATAAAGCTTATCTATAAAGCCTCCATTGTATTTTTGAGTTTCCTACCTCCCTTTGGATTTATAGTCCAGTATAGATACAACCTTAATTTTTTTCCCTTCCAACACTTGTGTTTTTTTAATATCAAAGTTCTTTTGCATTTTTTCTCTTGTAAATGCTAGACAAATGTTTTTGTTTTATCTTCTCATACAGTGATTCCAAACAGGTCTTGAGTGAGTTGCAGTCAGTCCCTCAGAGTAAAATCTCTGACTGAATTTCTTCTTTGGGAAACAATGCAAAACTGTGTGGGCCTGCAACTGACCTAGCAGTTGTCTAAATACATCAGGATACACTGTTTTAAAAGGCAAGGTTGTGTCTGATTCCTCTGAAATGGTTGCAGTTTCCTCAGTCAGTTTTCCCTGTTCTCCAGCATAGCCTGGAATTCAGAGGCAATGTTCAGAAAAATCCGGGCTATATTCCAGAAGGAGTATCAAAGAAGCAGATATTTAAGTGGGTTTGAATGCAGAGCGCCCTACTCAAAGACATCTCAAATATTACTCTACTGTTTGACGTGACTTCTTGACTTATAAAATTTTGGTTCTCAATGGGAGACAAAATTGAATGGCAATAAAGTCATATATCTTAAGGTACATGGAAATATTTGAAAAGCCTGTGTTGAAAGTGGAGCTATGTCTTATGCTATGATATGGAATTTCTGATAGCACTAACCTCATCAGCTTGTGCAGAAGGTCAAATCCTGAGCTAGATATGGCAATAAGTACATTTTGTAAGCCTCTCTAAGCTCCAAGGTCACTCAATGCTAGTCAGATCTTAGAGCTAAACAGCTGCTTCCTGGACCACAAATCCTACCTCCTTCTTGGACCTGAAAGTTGGCTATTGCCTGCACTGGAGGGCACAGTGATTGAAAGGCTGTTGGCATCCTAGAGCCTTGCCTATCGCTGTGGGTGGGAGGATCACACTGATGAAAGCAATCATTAGAGTGTCAGAAAATCCAAGTCATAATCCTAATGCAAAACAGAGAGGACTAAACACCTCAGCAGGCTGTGCTTCAGTGACTGTGATTACTAGAAGAAACTAAGATTATTTCCCTTGCACCTAACCTCACATCTCAGCCTAACTGCAGTTGTATGGTTGCCTGATTTACAGGCACATTACCAAAGCTAATTACAGTTTTCATACCCTTGTGATTCACTCTCAAATCACAGAAATTGGTTTAAGGATTCCATCACCCCTTCTTCTTCTGAGGTGTATTCTGAAAATGCAGAAGGAAAGTATTGAAGTAAAAAAGAAATAGATGTGGATTAGATGACAAAGATGCATAAGAGTTACTTCCTAGTTGTATAGTGTACAATTAAAAACAGAATACTGTATTAATACCAACATCTTTTGCTTATACATGATGAGACTGCTATTCATATAAGGAACTGAAATTACTTTATGGAAATAGGTAAATGCTACTCCAGTCTTGCACATGGGAACAATGCGTCATATAATTTACAAGCAACGTATCCAATTTATTCAAATTCATGTTCTACAGAGGCTGAGTGTTGAGACTGGGGAGTTGAGTCCAAAACACTGGACTTCAAATAGGACTTATTCTCACCTTGCAGCTCAGAATTCCCAGCAGTGACAATACCATCAGAATGAAATAACAAACCATAGTGCTCCATGCCAGAAGCAGCATGTAGACCTGTCTCTTAGGTCCTCATCATAAATACATTCAGCATGACTGACTAGGGCATTACTCACTATGGTATATAACTCAACCTCCACATCATGGAAGTGACACAGGAGAGGAGACCACCCTGCAGGGTATAAAGAAGTGATAATCTATAAAAATTGGTATCTGTCTTCCTCTAGAAGAAGTCATGTCAACTTGTAGTACAGCATGGTTGACAAAGCTGATAGCAGGAAAGAGAGAACAACTTTTCCATCTATGCATTGCTGCCCGCATCTTCTACTGTTGCAGCCCGGGACGCAGCTTTACTGCTTGCATACTTCAGATGTCACTAGCATTGGCATAGAGAGGATGGTAAAGTCTTATTTCTTTCATATTCTATAGAATATAATTATACAGATTTTTCTGAAATACCAACTCAGGCTTCCCAGTTGTGATTGGTGGTAAGTAATACTGATGCTAATGATAAGCAGTAATAAGCAGTACTGATACTTAAACTCTTGCTAACATCTTTAGTTGTCTTGTTGACCTTTTCCCCTTTCCTGGCTTGTAGTATTCATCTAAAAGGACTATATCATTATATAATCATGGAAGATGACTTTCCTTGCGTTTGTACTTTTTCATACTATAAGATAACCAAATATTTTTTTTTGTCAGTAAATAGATTTGCAAACTTTTCATATCAAAGATTTAATCAAAAATTATTCATCATCTTCTTGAAGCTTTTGTGTGTGAGAGCTTCTCATCAAGTCTTTGCTTCATTTGTGACAAACACAGCTCAAACTTTGTCTGACAAGGGAAAGTAGATTATCTTCTGCTAGTAACTCTCATATTTCAGTTTCAGAAAGAGAGGGAAAAAAACCCTGAGAAAACAAAAAGTTCTAAATGCTGCCATTCATTTTGCAACCATGTCTTCATCTGAATTTTAGGAAAGATTTCTACCATATAAGGTCTGGCTTGCAAACTTCCTAGTAATATAAGTGAAAGGTACGCATCTTCAGAGAGCAATGACTGGTAACTGGTAAAGTGCTATATGGGTTTCTAATGCCATCACCCTCAGAGGTAAAGGGAGAGTCTGGTTATTCTGGGCTGCAGTCTCCTAATGCGGGTCTTCTGTCTTCGCTTGACAGTTTAAATGTCCCTAGCTCCCATTGCAGGGTGATTTTTAGCATAAGTACCTGCTTTGATCCATGTTGCAGTGTCTGTCTTTCTGTTTGAGAGCCAGGACTCAGCCTGCATGTACAGAGACATTCAAGCACAGAGGCTTGAATGACAATCTACTCATAGATTACAGCTGAGACAAAAAGTGCAAGACCAAAGGACATGCTATTCTACCAGGAAGCAAAAAACCAAAAACTGTTTTGTGAGATTAGCATAAGAATGATCCACAGTGTCACTGGCCTCATTAAAAACCTTTTATGCTAAAAGTTTTCAGATAAGGACTTAAGAATATGTGATGTCATTTTGGCTCAAAAGTCAGCAGAATAAGCTTTTTTAGTTTAAGTAACTATCTGGTATTTGTTAAGATTCTGGGATGAATGACCTAGGGTTTTCTTCGTTATTGATGCAAGGTAAAGTAACTACTAAAGCAAACAGAGAGAATCCCGCCTCTTGTGTTCCACCAGACAAACACAGTGAGAGTGCAGGTCCTGTTCCTTTCCTGCTGTTTGCCACCAGCATGTTTTTGCATCCAAGAGCCATGGAAATAGCCTAAACTCTCTTAGCTAGGCAGAGCTCTTTCAGACTGACATAAACTCTGGAGGTATTTTGCTTCTTAAAATATGCAGGGGAGGGGCCATCACTAAACAAGTTTCTCCATCTTTTTGTTACCTTTTCCAAGCATTCTCTCCTGTTTATCATGTTTAAAACTGGCAGCTATTTTGTCCAAGAAAAGAAGTGCTTTAGGAGACATTGCTTCTGTGGTGGCTGCTTGGATTCATCACAGGCAAAGCAGATGATGTGCAGGTACTCTCATACTTTGTTTTACACATGCACTGCAATCAGATCATTTAGGTTGGAGGGACCTGTGGGGCCAGGAGGCCCAGTCACTTGTTCCACACAGGGCTATACTGAAAATCAGAGCAGGTTGTTCAAGGTTTGTCTGCCTTACGCAGACAAAAAATGAAAATATCCATAGATGGAGATTCTGCAGCCTCTCTGGGCAAACTGTCACAGTGTGTAAATAGTCTTGCTGTGAATTTTTTTTTTAGCCCATTTGGATTTCCCATGCTGCAACTTGTGACCATTGCCTCTTGTGCTTTTGCTGTGCATCTCTGAGAAGAGTCTCTGTTATAACCTCGCCTTAGGTAGTATAAGACAACAATTGGATTCTCCCTAAACCACCCTTCTGCAGCATAAACAAATTTTAGTACCCTCAGCCTCTCCTCTCATGTCTCCAGTCCACTGGACTCTCTCCAGTTTGTTGATATTTCTGCTGAACTGTAACTATACCTGTAGCTATAAAACTAGTAAGGTTCTTACTAAGATGACTGGCCTGTGTGACACTTGTAGCTCTGAATAAATATGCAACCATGTTTTTCTCTTTCATAAAATTACCCAAAAGCGTTTGTGTAATAAGGATGCTAAAATAATCTTGATTATACTTGTTTATATCAATTCTCATCAGACATGATAAATATTAATGCAAGAATGAGTGTAAAGTAAATCAAGGTGATCGCAAAACAGCACTTGAAACCAGAATTGTCATCCAGTGGATTATCCAGTCTACAAAGAATGGCAATAAAATGTATCAGTTTGCCTTGTAATTATTAGCTTTCATATGTCCATATTCCTTATGAAACTTGGAAACTGAATTGAAATGTGGAATCAAAGCTTTGGTTTGTTAATGTAGAATGGGTTCAACAAGTGGTATAAAGACCACTATATTAACTATTTGGATAGTTAATAATTTTGTTTGAATGATTCTATCCAGGACAGCATGTGTTAGTCTGCTAACAATGTGTATTGTTTGATTTTAACAAGACAATCAGGGGAAACTGAGATGGGGGAAACTGACTATTAAAAGGGATTTAATGAAAAGAAACCCCAAAACCCAAACCCAAAAGGAGGTCATACAGAATTACAGCAGTGGAAGTTGCCTGAGTAATACCACCTGATCTCACTAGATCTTTCTAAGGAAAGAAGGGGAGCTTGGGAATTTAAGGCAGGCACTGAGTGAGTGCAGATGGGTCTGCTACCTCTATGAACTGGTCTCTGGTGATACAGCTGCTGAGGCTAACGTAAGGACTATGCATGTGCTTCTCCTTTGTAGTTAAGTTTCTTTCCTGTTTTGTATTTTTTTAATTTCCTTTCTTGCATGTGAATTGTACACAGTGAAGTTAAGCCCTGTATTTTGGCTCTTTAATTGTGCTATTTTAGGTGCATCGCTTGAGAGGTTGAGTCTTAAAGTGTGGGTATTGCAATGAGTCTGAGGGCTTCTTGCCTATGGGGATGAAGAGCGGGATGGATGAGCTGCAGCTTCCGTGCATGATGATTTTGATAATTAGATGTATGCTGTATTTTTGTGTAACCGTGAGTATCCATTTAAATGGCTGTGCTGCTAACAAAAGGATATCCAAAAAGTAGGTCTGAAATTGGGTATATATGAAAGATGCCTGTGACTATACAGTACTTTGGTGTGGTCTTGAGCATCCATTAAGCATATCTGCTTATGCTGCAATGGTAAGTGCTGCTGGATACACGATTGGCACAAGTGCCAGAGGCTCATGCTGTCTTTTTGCTTTACACAGGTAACTGAAGGGAAGCTTTAGTCTTTCTTTCATTGTTTTTTTTTTTCTCCTGTGCTGTTTATTCACCTCTTTGATCACTGATATGTTTTCTGGCCCATGCCCAGATGATTAGCTGCAGTTTATCTCAAGGCTTCATAAAATGTGGCTTTCAAATGAATTAGTGATAGATGAGTTACATTGAAGTGGTGTATGTAGTGCTCAGAATGACAGCTCTTGCTACCACTTAAGACTGTATTAAAAAAAAAAAAAGTTGGAAATTTCTAATTTAAGAGATTTAATTTAAGAGATTGTGTTTATTGTCCTGGCTGTGGAAAGCATGTTTCTTATTCCATCATCTTGTATCAGTCAGGCTACTTCCCCTTTAAGTTGGTAGGCAAACTCCTGATTGATAATGAGGGAGGACAGGTGGTATTGTGTGAAATCAGGCAAACAAGTGCTGCTGAGATGAGGGCCTCGGGGGTCCTTATAGAGGAGATAGAGCTCTCCTCAGTGTTATCTGTGCTTCTGTCCTTCAACCATGTGTGCAACACCTCAAGCCTGGCTATTGGTGAGTCATACTATGAGTAGGGTGGAGAACACTTTTTAAATGAATTACTTTAATGAATGTTAAGTATTACCTGATTTTCTTTTTTTGGGGGGGTGGGGTGGAGGTTCTCTACTCTAATCCCTGTCCTGACTGGTGATAGTGTTTATGAATAGCAACATGTAGCATGGACTTCCTGGAAAAGTTAGTGACTACCTATATATGCTGGGAGGTGAATAGGATATGAAACCCATTTAATTTTTAAAACAAAAGGTGATCATTGATGAAGAAATAGGACAATCTCTTTATGGCTGAAGGAAAAAGGATTTGGATTTCCCCATGTCAGAAGTTTAATGGTAATAATTGTGTTTTTTAAAAACAAAATCCTCATTGGACATATTCAGGCTTGTCAGGCTTTGTTCTAGTCTTTTTAAAACATGTTAATTATGATAAGGTTAGTATCGATTTAAAGTGTTGCCAGAAGTTTTCTGTATATGTTTACGTATGTATGATCATGAGGAACACTCATTCCATGAAAAACTGGAGGAGTCTGTATGGTCTGATACTGGATTAACTTTGGTCAAAATTTTGTGGAAAAATGATTCAAGTAAGAATTCAAAATTATTTCTTAGTAAGTGAATTCAGAGCACTTGATATCTTTTTCTACCTTGGACTGTAAAAACAAGACCAGTTATGCTGTTAGCTGGACTTTGAAAATGGAAATAATTATGTAATTAAGAATGTGCTTCAGTTCTATTACACTATCCATAAAATTCCACAATCTTAAAAACAACATGTTTTAAAATATTTTACTAAATATAATTCATGTAACTGAATTTTATATCCTACCAAGTTGTGCAATTAAATAGTACATGACTATTTCTTACAATTAAAGATTGCAACGATCTTCCTACATACAATATGATATATTTAACAACTTCTTATGCTAAATAGTTGACATAGTTAATGTTGTAGTCACTTAATTCAATTTTAATTAGCCAAACACTAGTTTGAAAATGTAAGCTTTTCATTAACTGACATTGCTCATATTTTTGCTGCTTGTTTTCCCCATAGTTCTTTCAAATTATGTATGTATAATGTGTTAATGTTCATGAAATGCATTTATCATTGAAGGTGATGCCAAAATTATTGTAGAGTGAAGAGAAATATATGTGTGTGTTTTTTTGACAAGTATAGCTTAAGCCTGAGAAGATTTAAAAAAAAAAAAAAAAAAATTCAGTGTAGTAACCAACTATCACTCCTGCAGAAAACTCTTCTGGCTTGGTTTTATCTTGGACCAAACAGTGTTTCTCTTCCTGTTCTTTGTCTGTATGACAATAGATCCATAGCAACTACCTTTGAATAATATGCAGCTGTTTTATCTCAAAAATTTGAAGAGAGAAAAAGTTAGGGAGAGAAGATAGAAAGTCAGTGACAGTGAGTGGAAAGTGGAGCAGGACCATTTGATGGTTACAGCTGTCTAGGCTGCCATCCTGTTAAGAGTAACCTTGAATTACACAGAAACCAGGAGAACTCAGTGGAAAGGGGTTTATACCTTGAGCATGGATCCAGGAGGAGTATTTCATGAGGGATGGTTTCTAAAGGACTTCTATAATTTATTGTTTGATTCTGAATTATAAAACAGGGAAAAGGTGATATTAATTTGACTTTGTTATAATACTTGCTTTGCACTGTTAATCCTACTATCTGTATAGCTGGGGAAAAGATACCAGCTGGTTATAGGCTAGAAATTACCATATTAATGTTTTATTTGTGTGGGAATATAGTTGTGTTAATTAATGTTTCGATGTGGTTACCAGCACTTAGTGGTCTCTGAACATCCCCTGCTGACTTAGGGAAATTAGAAATGTTCAGGTATAAATGTGGTGGGGCTGGTTATACCATCTTTACCCAGGTACTCAGGGGGTTTCCAACTTTATGAAGGGTGGCGGTGGGGACTCGTGCCATAAGGGAGAAGCCTTCCAGAGGAGGAGTGAAGGGTGGCTGGGGTAAAGGAAATGTAGGAGGCGTTAAGCCAAAAGAGGGGGTTTGGAAGGGTGTGTAGCTTGACTACAGACAAGGCTGACTGTCTCTCAGTATTGATAACTGTTACCTTGCTATATGAGAACTCACACTTCCTGTTTTGCCACAGAAGTGTATTTACAATTCATTGTTACTTCACAGTCTAAAAGAGACTTCTTTTTCTTTAGTCGTGATTGGTTCACTTTCTTATTTCTTAAAACTTCTGGGGTTTTTGCTTTATTTTTTCTGCCAAGAAGGAGTTAGGGAAGGAAGCCCCAAAATGTAAAGAAGAGATATGAATGAGGAAAATGAAATGTTAATCTTGAAGCTGTCACTTTACTTTACTTTTAGCTTTCTCCCTCCCTTCCTTCCACCTCCTTTGTTCATTTCTTTCTCCTCTCAACTGCCCTTATTGCCAAAAAGTGTCTTTTAATCTAATGGACAGTCACTGTGTTTATGCCATTGATAGTCCTCCTGTGCTCAGTCTGCGGATCTGAAAGAGTTAAATGTATCAGCACTCTGTAACCTAGATTAAAAAAATATGCATTTTAATTTCTAATAAAAAAGTCAAGCAGGTATGAATAGCAATAAAATTGCTCAAAATGTTTAAATTGAAGGAAAACAATTGAAAATGGATTCAGAAATACAATGTTTAGTTAAGCTATAATGTTCTGTTATTTTAATAAGTATTGTGAAGCAATTTAAACTATGCTGGAAGAGAATTCTTATATTTTAACATATAATTCTCTCCCTCCCCCAGTCACCAAAAATTCTTTAATGTTTCAGTCATATTCTATAGTCCTTGGCAATGCTCTTTGTGCAAAGGTTTTCAGTTTTTTGATGTGTCCTGGTTGGCCCTAGTACAGCCAGCCCTCAACAGAACAGCCAAATGGACCTCCAGGCTGTCACGGGAAGAACTAGATGCTTTACACAAGTCCTGGAACAACAAGTAAACAAAAAATCCACTACCAGAATTAGCATCCTGAGAGGGATGCAAAGGATTGACTGTACGGGGGGAGTCTTGATTCAGCAGTATCTCTGTTACAGAGTGAAGCTTGTCCCTGCCTTTCTTGGCAGGGTAAATGTGCTGTGTTACTGTGCAGGTAACAAAGGCTGAAATCTCAACTCTGCTGGGCTGTGCGCTGCTGTGCAAACACCTCGAGAAAGCTGGTGACTTGAGGGAGGGAAAATAAGATTGGTAACTTCTAGAGTCTCCTCTAGCCCTGGTTCTCTGATGACTGCAACCAGTTGACAGTTCAGTGCTGGCACTCTCTTCTGGATAACTGAAACCTTGGGAAGCTTAAGCATGTGTAAATTGGTTCGGATGAACACTTTTGCTTTAGATGCTTATCTGGAAAATATGTAGGCATATTTCCAGCCTTTGTTCTGATTTTTTTGTGATGCTTTCTTGATTCCTTTACCTGCACTGAAGGAAGTGGGTCTATCTTGTCAGTTGTTGTCTATGTAGCATCTTCATGGGTGTCTTTAACCAAACTTCTCTCCTTGTCCGCCGTTTCCTTCAGCATAGGCTTGTAGGCCTGACACTACTGGCTATACCTATAGAATCATAGAATGGTTTGGGTTGGAAGGAACCTTAAAGATCATCTAGTTCCAACTCCCTTGCCATGGGCAGGGACACTTCTGAGTGTCCTCGCTCTGAGGACAGTGCAAAACTCACGACTTATTGGCACAAACATCTGCATGCTTCTTGCCACAACAGAAAAGAGGTATTTGTTCGTATGGATTTAGAGGTTTATCTTCTTGGTGTTTTCAATAGAGCCTCAGTTCTTTGAGGAGGAGGAAGGGGTATCTGTGCTCAGTCAGTATGGGGGTAGTACTCTGTGGTGGGCACTGGGCCTGTCTTGTGTGCAGGCCCTACCTGGAGGAGCTGTAACCTTTGCCAATCTGTCAGCAGCAGCTGCCCTGTGAGGTGAGGATGCTGCACCAGCAGGGGAGGGCCTGCTGTGTGCAATGCTTTCCCCATTGTGGCTGCCTCCTTATCCCTCCATGTGGGACTGTGGGCAAATAGGGGTCCCATGCTGACCCCAGATTTACCCCACAATTGTTTCTGTCTGTTCATTTAAATTCCAAAAGAAATGCAGAGAAAAGAGAAGATCCTGCCCTGCATCTGTGAAGTACCTAATCTTGCAGCCCACAACCCTGCTCGGATCTTGTGGTACTGCTCCAAAAGGATTCTTTGGGAGAGAAGCCGCATTGGTGATAAATCACAGTGCCTGAGGTTGCTGAAGAAGTAAAGAGGGGGAGAAAGGAAGCACTTTGCTCTGCCTTTTATTTTCAAGGTGGCTGCATTTGTGGGGAGAGAACTGGGGGCTGCAAAGGGAGGTTTCTCCCCTTAATTATCCAATTCTCCTAACAGAGGACTTGAACTGTGGACATTTCCTACACACATTGCGGACACCTTGATGTTCTGTGTGCAGTCCCTGCCACTTTTAAACAAGCTTTTTAGTATTTAGAATGTGTTTATTAAAGAAGATTTGGGCTTTAGAATAGGTACTAAATCTCTGCAATGTGCTGAATTCCCATTCTGTGAGACTCCAGTGCCAGCGCTGAACTGAGGGGAGGCGGGTGAACTTAAATTAACCCAGGAGAGGAGGGTGAATGCTGCTTTCAAGCAGCAGATGCTGCAGCACCAAATAAGCATATTGCACAATAAATAGCAGTCATGGCTTTAATTAGGAATTCAATTGAAGTTGGAAACCACTTGCCTACAGTAAAATTGTCCTATTTAACATTTCTATCAACATATTTTTTTATCATTGGCATTGTTGCTTTTAATTTAACTTTCAATTTTAACTTTCAGTGTAATAGATAAAACATTTTTTAAGACTGCATTAATAGTTCTTTCTTGTGAATCTATCCTGATCTTGTATTTGAATTGCAGACACTGAGCAAATCTGAGAGGTTCAGGGTGAAAAATAGGCATGTTTTTCAACTAGCTGTCGAAAATCTGGAATACCTGTGCTTTTGGATCACTAGATGTATTTGAAACTCCAGGAATGTGGGTCTAGCACCCATACAAAATGCTTTCTTTAAACCTCAGGTCTGGTGGATTGGAAAGAGTGTTGAAAGGTGACAACCTGTTAATATGTGGCTCAAAATTGGAGGAATAGTGGCTTCACATCCAAAGAGCAAACAGGGACTACCTTTAGGTATTTGAGCTTCCTAAAATATAAGTGTTCAGGAAAGAAAAAACATGCTTGCTTTGTTCCACCAGTGTGCTTGTAGCTTACCTGTTGCAAGTGTAATTGATGTTTAACTTTGAGGATTAGCTATTTATTGTGTTGGCAGCCTGGAGAAGGCTTTCTACACTTCTAGTTGAGGATCAGTACATGATAAGTGATTCCTGGTGCCTGCAGAGGCACTTATGTGATGATGACAGTAACAAGCTAAGGAGAAGATGATGTGTGAGATGGGGCAGATATGTTGAACTAGGAGGGACTGGGACTGCTGACAGGAATAAGACTCAAAGACAGCCTCTGAAGAGAAATAAGAATCCCTTTTGGCTAAGCAACATCCCATCCATGCACCTCTTCACCCCCACAGACCAAAAAGTGTTTGTCAACGAATAAATATGTATAAATACACCTCTCATAATTATAAACCTTTACCACCAAAATAGTGCCACAGTTCTGAAATGTGGAAATATTACAGTAAAGATCTTCACAAAATGCTAGTAGGTAAAAAATGCAAACAATCATATGAAAGAAATCAACTCTCCTAGTACAGAAAGGTGTAATTTCGGCTAGTCGCAAGTTCCCTGTTAGTTCACTTGGGGAAATTCTTTCCTCATACAAGATCTAGGATTTGGAGTAATCATGGAATGCAAGCAGGAGACAATAACACCAGTGTTTTCTACCCTTTATCCTCCCATCAGATGTGGGTAGTCTGTATTGTAACAGAGGGAATTGGAAAATGAAACCAAGCCCACTAAACTCTGCAAAGAAGTTTTGGCCTACCCCAAATCTATCTGTGTTCAAGCAGAAACTATGTGCAGAGTAGGGATTGTAGCTGAGCCTTGTTAGCTGGATTGAAATTGCAGCCTAATAAAAGTATTCTAAATTGTAGACATCCATTTATTCCTATTCTGGTTAGGAAATAACTTTCCAAAGCATACATCACACAAGTGGTGTTTGTGCTAAGTGTTGCAAGAACATATAAAGAGTTGAAATTCATCCAACGTGGAGCTGGATGTAATCTGTTCAAAAGTATCCTGGGAAAAATGATATATTAGTAAATATATCAAAAGAAAAAAAAAAAAGGAATAGGAGTAAAGAACCCAATAATGTGAGCTTAGACATTGTTGAAAAAAAATATACTGAGATAAAAAGAAGCAAACAAAACTTCTTTACACTTCTGTTCTACTGAACTCTGAGTTTTTGGAGTAATTTATGGGCAGTTAAGTAAGCTTCAGGAGGCAGCCTCTGTGTCAAAAGTTTGACATACCATGTTCCTTGAGCTCTCTAAAACTCTTATATAGCTTGAATTCGCTTGTCAAAAGTGGAGAAAGTGGTGGATTTCCAAATCTGTGTAATTTCAAGCAATGAGTCACAATCAATAAACTATTCCCAGAACTATAGTTAGGAAGGGAATAAAACAATGTGAAATCACACAGGAAGTAAGGAAATAAGTTTCTAAAGAACTGTAGCTGGCAGGATATTGGCTACTGATACTGTATCCAGTTATTTAGATAAATAATGTATAGGGTTTGGTTTGTTTTCAGTAAGCATAAACAGTTTTCAAATGGAAGAACTTTTTTTTTTTTTTCATTTACCTTTTGTGGTGATTTATTTTTCTGCAACTTATTTTGAAAACACAAAATTCTAGTTTCAAGTTTTGCCAAAAGAATGTTCTCCTTCAGTGTAGAAGCCACATGAAAAAAGTCTTTGAAAACATAAATGTAGAAAGTAGTTTCTAAGGCTTATTTTGTGAATTTTTGCAAGGTGCTTTATGTTCTCAACAGTGCAACATATTTGTGTTCTACAGACTGAAGTTTTTTGTGTAACTGCAGTAGATTTCTGTGCAAGGCATATGCACAAAGAGGTGACTATGATGAGAGTGTGAATGGGAGGAAACCTGACCAGAGTACAGGATAAATCCTGCTGCCTTTGAAGCATACAAATCTGCTAAAATATAAGTGATACATATAGCCTTACAAATAAACCCAAATCAAGTTCAATGCCTGAATGACATCTGTCAGAGGTAGCTTGGAATCAGTGGATATTGCCTTTCCCAGTTCATTCTCTGTGAGTGATCTTGGCTTTTCTTTGTCATTTTAAAAATCTCAAGGAGAGTGCTTTGGATGTGATCTCTTTATACTCTCCATCTTCCATTTTAAGTATGACCAGGATTAATATAACATATGCAAACTAAATCCAGGCTATTGCATTTACCAACACTGAATTTTTATGAAGATAGGGTAGCTTTTTAATAATCCTCCCTGGCTTTTATTTCCTTCCTTTTTAATATTTCAATGAAAAAAATATTTGTTACCATTTGTTATTTTGCAATTTATTTTTGTAAAAGTCTATTTGTGTTGCTTTTGGCCAGAGAGTTACTGTAACTTGCTCCAAATTGCCGTCCTCCTGGAGCAATCCATGGAAATGTGTTGCTATTGTGTTAGTACCAAACTATTTCATATCTAGAAGACTGAAATCACAGGGACAAATGCAGTATTTTTCTTTGCTTGACTTCTATCTAATGAGCTCTGCTGTTGGGCAATTGGAGATCTTCATTCTAGCCCTCTTCTTGCTAGTTCCTGTGTGACTGAGTGCATGAATTCTTAATATTCCCATTTCCCCATCTGTAAAATGGGAATTTTTATACTTTTCAGCTCTATAAAATTTATAATTCAATTAATAGGATATTGACAGAGCAGTCTGAGACCTCAGGTGGTAGTCACTATATGTAAACATTTTGACAGTTTTATTATTTCTTCTAGGTTAAAAATAGAAAGGTTTAGGAATCGCATTTGGAGAAAGGCTAAGAGAATTTGTGTGGCTGTTGCCAATAGAAGTATTCTGATCATATCTCTTACTATTTCAAAAAATGTCTCTCATCTTGACATGCATCTATTTAAAATATAGTCACAATTCACATAATCTTTTCAGCAAACTTCTTGTATTAATAAGAAAGCCATTATTTCTTGCAGAAGAGAAATAAAAGGAAAAGTGAAAATAATTTTGTGGGATTTAGACCTAATATTCCTGTAATATTGACCTATTAAAGTTCAGTACAATACATTACATTAGATGGGAATAGGACTGGCTAACCCAAAGGGTTAGAAATAAGAATAATGTTTCTCACTATTCTTTTTGGCTGACCTTTTGCTTAGCTGTGAGCTAAGGTCATTTTCACTCTTGGCTGGGCTTCCTTGACAGCTAAGATGGCTTCTTTATGAAGATACTGAGATAAACTAGGGTCGTGTATTCATTCATATTGCTAAAACCACTTCATCAAATGCTGCTTCTATATAAAATACTCCTGATCTAATCAAGAAAACATCAAAATCCTGCAAAGTGCCCTTGTTAATTCTGTCACTTACTACCTAGACCATTTTTCAAGATGATTTAATTAGCAAAGTAAAAGAGCTTACTATTCTTTCAGCATTATTCACACAAGTTAATATGTATGCATTGGCTTAAGATATAAATAACTTGCATACACTAGGAGAAAATACGTGCATTTAAAAGGAAAGGCTATATCCTTCAGTCAGACGTGGTCTGATTTTTCTGCCAGTATCACCAGAACCCTGGAACCACAGTAAGAGGTCTACCTTTGTTAATTTTCAACCAGATATGGGATGAAAAAGAACTGCTACTGGAAAGAGCCATGCACGGCAAAAATGTAGTTATGGCTTTAGTTTTTCCAGAACCAAAATGGCTTTCCAATACCAAGAACTCTGAATGTTCCAGAGAAAAGGAAGAAGGTAGAGGAGATAAATACTTGCCAAAAGAGAAAAAGTGCAGGTGTTACATGCCCTATGCATATCTACTAATCCATAAAATTTGGGTTAGTTGAAGGAAAACTAAAAATAGCAACAAGAACCCACGATGCAACTCTAGTTTAACCCTAGAAGCAATTCCCCCTATTCAATAAGGTGTAGACTTACTGGAGCTAATTGTCAGTGTATTCTTTATTACTACTTCATACTTATAATATCAGAGTGCTCCTAAGGTATAATTAAAGATTTACCTAGATTTATGAGACTTTATCATCACCAACAGGGTTAAAGAATGCCAGGGAGACCCATTGTGTGGGGGTTTTGCTCAGCAGTTTCCACAGCAGTAAGAGCATTGCAGAATTACTTCAGTGCTTTAGAAAAGCTTGACTGCTTGGCAGTAATGTAAGGGGCATTATTAGAAAGAGGACAGTATGCATGTGTTAGACCAGCTGTAGGCCTTCTTACTTTTTCTGAAAAGGATTAAAAAGATTTAAAAAAAAAAAAGAGAAGCCAAAAGAACAGGATAGATGTACTCTGAAGAGGGAAATTAAATAGGAAGTTATAATTATCCTTTATAACAACAACAATGATACGCTGGAAAGTTGTCAGTGTCCACACAGCTCTCTGTTTCCTTAATGCAGGCATCTTTGGTAATGGTTCAGTGCTCTTCCACCTGAATTTTACACAGACCACACTTTTAAACATTAACTAAACAGTGCTGAATGTTGTAGGTTTCCAGATGTTACCACATTTATTATATAACCATTCATTGGATGTATGTAGCAAGCATAGATGATAGAATGAGCCTAGAAATCCTGGAAGGGATAGAAACAATCTGTAGTGGTATTTTAAGACATTATGGTACCTTACCTTCCAGTTTACTATGCACAGGAACGAGTTGCAAAAGCCAAACCTGCCTTTGATTAGTACGTTATTTTTCAAAGGGTTTCTCTGACTTAAACAGGACACGTTGAATGGTCAGAAACCACTGTTAAGGGTTCAAAATTTGCTTTTCTCTTAGCTGCATTTAAGCATACCAAAAAATGATAAGACTTTAGAATAGAAATGTGATTCCTATATTAATGAGAAAATTTAGATGATGAATTGTATATGAATTTACCTATGCTTTCATACATAGATCTTGTGGAAATTACTCACTACTGCTATATTCACAGAGTCTGTGTCACCGTGGTAGTTTACAGAGGGCAAAGGATGAAATTTGTACCTGAGTTAAATATAATACTTAATTCTGCACATGGCCTGGAAACACTAATTGGTTATCTTGCCCTCTAATATTAGTCTTTTGCAGTGTGAATCTTTGATCCTTTGGGCAAACATTTCAGTTTCTGTTTGCTAAGGAAAGGTTTCGTTCTGTGCATACAGTGCATGGGTGCCTACTTCTTATCACACTCACTGCGACAGTGTAGAAAAGCTAATATTCGTTGCACATAAATTGCTTCTCTTACTGCAACTTTCACATACTGTTCCTTCTTTCTTTGCAAATTCAGAGTTGAAGCTGTAATAGAAATTTAAGTCATGTGAAAAGGATCCAAGGTAGAAAGAGTGTCTTCTGGGGGATGGATTGCCATTTTGAAGTAGTGAGCTAAGGGAAGTCAGAAGAATGTAGGAAACAATAAAATTATGTTATTTTGCACTGCTTTCCTGTAAAAATTTACCTTTAAAACAACTTTAACTAAAGAACCCTTAGGACTTTGAGCACATAACAGGCTCTTGTAAGACCAGTGCACTTTCACATGCAAACACTCAACTTTTAAAAAATGCTGGAATTTTAAGCTATTGATTCAAGCTCTACTTTGTTGGTGTTGGCTGGTACATACATGATTTCACATTTTCTTTAGTTCCCTGATCATGTATTACTTTTTTTTTTTTCCCTGTAGGATTTTCCCCCCTGCCCCCATCCTCTCCTTCTAGAGCACAGGATGAACTGTTTTCTGAAAATAAACTAAGGCACAGTATCAGGTACTTATCTGAAAGTTCCTTGCCTTAGTAGCTCTAGCAGTTGAAAGTTAACAATAAAACTTCTTACTGCAAGAAGAGAAAAGACATGGCTAAAACATGAGAATAAATAATATGCAAGAAAATTCAATCACAAATCTGTCTGCTCAGCATGGGATGTATAGGGCCTGATTAGCAGACTTCCTAAGCTCTTACAGTGGTGGATAAAGTCAACCAAGCAGTAATTACATATGCAGATCTGGAAGCTGGAGCATGTGGCCAGGAGACAAGAGGCTTTAACTTATGACCCAGACTTACTTGGGGACTCTGCTGCCTGTAAAATGGGAAAAATAGTATTGTCCATCTCCCTGTGCAGAGACATCATTAGTAATTTTGGGGCATGCATATACTCTGGTAATAGATGTCAAAGCAATTCAGGATTCCTTGCAGCAAATGCATGAGAGGCAGAAACCCAAATGGGAAGCTGAAAAGATATTCTTGGAATAGCTGCCTCTTTCCCTGAGTTGCAGTGCCCCCACCCTCACCCCATATACTGCATGATGCAGGACTTGTGTGGAGAAAAGTAATTATATAATTGAAGACAGTTTATGCTGCACTTAAGTAGAAAAGAGATTTGAAGTCGTATGGACCACATAATTTTAGTATTCCCTATCTTGTAAGTGCTTAACTTTTATAAAATAAATCATAATCTCTCAATAGTCTTAATGTAATTTCCTGGGAATTTTTTTTTTTCAGGTGAAGGATATGAAAAAATTCTATTTTGTGCAGTCTTAACAGCTCCCATCAGGCATGTGATTTGACTCTGATTCCTCAAGACAGATTTAAACTATTTGAATGACATGACTTTTTAAGTTACTGGCAGCAGGAAAAGGTTCTTGTCTTGGAAAGGGTGGGCTGTTGCAGCTATGCACTGAGCCAGGGAACCCAGACCAGATTGTGTATGCAAGCTCATGCTCTCTTGGCTGCACGTGCATCCTAATGCTGGAGGAAACTCTTCTGCTGTGTGGTGACACAGAGGTGGAGGATGTGTGAGAAAGTCCTATTAAATAAAGGCTTTGCTCCCCTGCAGGACACGCGTGTCTACTGCTGCATTGGCTGCAGGGCAACGTGGCCTTTTGAAACATTCATTTTCAATCAGTACTTGGGAATTCTGTGAAAACCCAGCAAACAGTCTGAGAGCAGAAAGGAAACTATATTTCTGGGAGGGAAGGAGTTAAGGGGAAGCTGCAACCATTTATTTCCTCCTGCACTAAAGAAATAGTGGAAGAACTTCCTTAGCTCCAGCAATTTCTTCATATCGTACTTTGAAAGCTGGATGGAAACAAGAGGTTTGTAAGAATTGCTCAAATGTAAGGGCAAGAGAGTCTCTTAAAATGAAAGGTGGAAACTGAAGGGGAGTTCCTAGCTACCTCTGATAGAAAAATCCATGCCTGTGTTTTAGGAAGAAGTCTGTGTTTTTAGAGCTTAAACACAAACCAGTAAGTTGTTCTCTTATTTGTATTAGCATGGTTTTTTCAAGCTTTTAAAAGTGTGCTAAGAAGATAGCTAAATCCCTAAGATGCTCATTCTTGTAATGTAACAGTTTTGGCCCTGTATTACTCGGGAAGCAGAAGGCACAAATGCTTACTCTTAAAGGTCTCCTGGTGCATAATTTGCACTGATTTAATAGATAATATTTCAATACGAATTATAAATCTGCATACTTTGACTTCTGCATAATTTCTGCATACTGTAAGTCCTGCAAGGTAAATCCCTGCTTGTAAGGTGCTATTTAGTATGGACAGTGATGGGGGATCCTTTAAGAGGAAAATCTGTGAGAACAAAGCCTGAGAAGGTTGGGGTTTTTTATGTGTGTGGTTTTTTTTTTTTTTAAAGTAGCATTGTGTTAGGCAATTTTGAAGCCTTTGCTCTTTCTACAGACCCTGATTTTGTTTCTTGTGCCCTGTGTTTTCATACTCCTCTTTTCATGTTAGTATGGGTTAGCATTAGGATGTGTGTCAGTGTGTCCTGCCAGATGCTTTGGGAAGATCTATTTTGCTCTCATCAAATAAAACATTCCTCAGCCCCAATATAATCACATGAAATCCACGTGAGAAGTACCTTTAATGCTTCCAAGTATTGTCTCGACAACAACATGCCTTAAAGAAGAGGTATACATCAAAACTCAAGCCATGTCATTTCCTTGAGCAAACAGAACTCCACAAGAACAGCTCTCCAGAAGGGTACAATGACTTCTACCAAGTAATGCGTTTGTATATTAAGACTTTTTGCAGTGTAAAACTGATCATATTTTAGCCTAGTTTCCTATGGAAACAAAACATACGCGGTCATAGAGCCTATTTGGTTCTGTATGTCCCTCCCATGAATAAATGTCTTTGAAGCTGGGGTTCAAAAATTAACAGATGTATACTGGTTTTAGGGTATTAATTTCCTATGAGCTCCAGGCAATCAGACAGGCAGAGGAATGATCTAATAGTCCTCACCTGGGAGAAGAACTTCAGATGGTATTCATAACTTATTAGACAGCAGATCATTTACACTGTAGAGACCCCTTCTAAATATCCCAGCAAAGAAAAAGCCTTGGATTGACCATGTGTCTCCATAGATTTCATAGTTAAGACTCCAAGACACAAATCTACTGGAGACAATGATTTGGAACTACTTTTTTGCTTTGAATTGTGAAATTTCCATGAACTGTCCAGTGAATACTACTGGAAATATAGTTGACATTTAGATGTTTCTGTGTGTGTGTTTCATAATGATGTAATATTCCTATCTCTCTGATGTCCAAATAAGCGTTTTCTCAAGTGGGAAAGGTGGGTTGTTTTTTTTGCAGAAGTTACCTGCTACAGCAAGTATTTCCAGGAAGAGATCCTGAGAAAAGAAAGGTGTTTTTGAAGCAGAGGATTGAATTGATAGCAAAGTGCTGTTTCTGCTACCTGCCAACTGTTGCAAACTGGCTCCCAGGGTTCTTGGATTCAGAGATGCAGCGTGCTTCCCTGTGGTCCGTTTGAACCACCAATGGTAATTCAGCCTTTGAAAAGAAACCTCTTCTCTGACAGCTCATGAGTGAGAGTGGCAAATGGGAAACTGCAGCTGAAGAGAGTTCGGGTCCTTTGAAAATAGCCTTTGTGATGAAGACGTGGTGTAGAAGGTGGAAGTGACCACCAAAAGATGGAATGTAAGAATGAGGGTGAGGAGAGGTAAGCAAGGTGATTTAAAGAGATCATGGCCTGGACAAGAGACGGGGAGGGGGGGTGGGAAACAATTTTTAGCAACTGTATATGTAAATGGTTGTAATAATTAAAACTCCACTATCATCCACAGTAGTAACAGTAAAACATGAGGGCTTGAGCAAGCAGGACTAACCTACTGCTGAAATACTCTGTTCCTTAAATGCTGATAAGTGTTTTTAATTCTATGCTAGGCAGGTTAGTTATAAGCTCGGTGATATCCAGCTGTAGAGGAACACGTGGCTAGTCCTGTCATCTCTCACCTTAATGAGCACTGAAAGCGAATAACTAGAAATTCTACTCAGTGCTCAGCATAGCAGTTCATTATATAAGTTCTACATATAGTTAAATTAGTAGCTTAGTTGACAAGAAGGTGACATAGCTCAACTTATTTTTTAAATTGCATAGTTTTATCACTCTATTGAACAGATTGTTCAAGTATTTATAGAATACTGTGCTACAGCCAATGTGATCTGCAATTAAGGCAAAAATGGTCAAGTAAAATGACACGATCAAGCAGTTTAAAATGAGTTGACCTCTGATTACCATCAAACAACCAGAGGTTGAGGCTTGAACCACAAAATTGCCTTTTTTAATTCTTTAACGAAATTGGGTGCTGGGACTGAAATGTGTTTTGACTGAAACTTTAGAAACAAAAAAACCCAAAAAACTATAAGACCAAGAAATTTGTTACTCCATTGTGATTTATTAGCATGTTGTTGAGTTTCAGTGAGATGACCTTTTGGTAAAAGTTGTAGACCTCAGAGGAATGACAGTTTCTGAGTCCTATGACAAGGATCTTTCCTGAAGGTGTCATGTTCCTGAAATATATAGGGTTAAAATTTTGTTTTAAAAAGACAAAGGGATTTAAATTCATGGAAAACAGTCCAATTGAAAGGTCTAGCACCTTTGGCTTCCAAGATTTGACTCCAACCCTGAAAAAATGGGGAAGTTGTATCTTCATCTGTCCAGCCCTGACTCAGAGAAGCTGATTCCAGAAAAAAAAATAAATTAGAAAGAAATTTCTTTAGCACAAAGATATTTGTGTGTTTGCATTTTATGTGGAGTTTAGCAATCTATTGCTTTTGGAACCACAGCTGAAAAGAGAAGTAAAAATAAAAAATGAATTGTAAGGAAGAAGGCTCAGATTCAGCCATCCTCTTCTAAAATACTTACTTTAGAATCATGACTGTAACTTCTTAAAGTGACATTTTTCTTACCCTGCAAGAAACTTATTTAAATTGACAGTGTGATTTTTGATATTTTTTTTTTCCCAACTTCCCTTTCACAAAGATGCATTATTTGGAAAAGGAATTCTTCATTAACAGTTATTTGTCTCTGGTGGAGAACTGTGTGGAGGTGAGTCTTGACCATCAGCACCTTTGGTGAACTCCTGTCGGTTCTAGGAAGGAGAGCTGGGAAATTGATACAGAGAACAAAAATTTAGGGGTTAAAGAATGCATGTTCAGAGGAACCTTGGAATAGCAAAAATAGAAAAATATTCCCAGAAAGAACCTCAACCAAGAAGTGAGTTAGTTCCCACTGATAAACTTTTGGGCTAGAGAGCTCTTGGCTGGTGAGGTTTTCTCACAGGAGTCGGCTGACCTGTGTGGTTGGGATGCTCCCACCCTCCTGTGGCACAGGCTCCAAAACTCAGTAGTGTCTGCATCTGCTCTCATTTATGCCAATGGTGAAAATTCCTATGATTTAGAAAACAACATTTTATGTTTTTGTTGCTAAACTGGTCAGATATTCCCTCAATTTGAGAAATGCCTGGGCATTATTGCCTAAGACTTGATTAAAAAAAATTAGCAATACATAATTTTTGCAGATTGAAAGAAGCTTTGGCTGTTTCAAATGAACTTGTTCTACAAGATGAATTGCTTTAATTCACTTGGAGGTTTTCCAAGCTTTTTGGAGCAGTTGTCAGTGTTTAGGTTAAAAGTTCTTGAAAAAGAAGTCCAGTATTGTTAGCACTTCTCTCTAACACAGTAGACTATGTCTTGTCTCCTAATAACTACAGATTCTTATACTGCCAGGAAATATTTCCAGCAGATTTTGTAATAGGAGTTCACTGGAGATGGGAAACAAAGATACAGGAATATCTGACATCAGTCTTGGCCAGAGCATCCAGTTCTGTTTTTAGCTGCACTGGGCTGTTGCTGGTTAGAGCAAAATTCATCAGTGCAAAATTATATGCTACATAGTAGGATGTAAAGTGCTCATCTGGACAGTGCTGATGTGTGGTACTTGCCACCATACTCCAGATGCATCCTTAGCTAACATCCCCATGCTTGTCTCAATGCCTTGGCTTGCTGCTCTTTCTAGTGGTATTTTGAGGTCTACTGGTGGAAATAGTTCTTTCCTTGCTTCTCCCTCAGGAAGGCATGGAAGAAGAGGAATCACACACATTCCTCTTTAATTCTCACAGTGGAATAACTGATTTTATCATTGGGTGTCTTGGTTTACTGCTGAAGCTAATAGCATTGCATGAATTCCCTGCAAATCTACTCAGTGATTCCTCCTGCCTGGCATCCAGGGATCTTTGAAAGGCTTTTTGTGCTGCTTTTCAACAGGGGAAATTTATGAGAGGGAGAACTTTCTGCTGCCAAGGGGTGGCAGGGCAAACTTAGCTTAGCAGCTCACCTTAACTGAGTCTGCTGGTGCTTGCCATGCACTAAAAATTCCAATTTGATCTGGTCAGCATGGCTATGCACTGCATAGGTGGTTTGAAGTTGGATTTATCCTGCCATGGGAAATGTCTCCACCAGTGAAAGGAACAGCCTGTGAGCCTAGTGGTCTGTGACAGCTTGGAACTCTAAATTGAAATGGGTGTGCTGGCAAGGGGTGAGCAGCTGAATCCTCAGAGCACCTAATTCTCCTTTTGCTGCCTCTCTTTCTCCACATAGTAATTTTGTTGGTTGTACACAAGTCTACATAGGGAATAGAAAGCAATACAGGTCTTCTCCACACACCCCCACCCCCATTTATTTTTGTTTGACCTAGTAAGCCACCTTCCCTCTTTTATTTTTGTGGCCAGTCAACTTTGTAAAGCCAGCCACCCTGACTCGCTGTACAAGGAAGATAAAAATTTTAGAAGTGGAAGTTCAATGCTGCGATGTGATTTAACCGTACCTGTCCAAACCTCCTAAGCTTGACATGTCATATTCTGATACTGACATGTCCTCATCAGAATGATGTGTGAAGCCTGGGGCACTTCAGGAGTGCTGTTTAACCACACTAGAACATTTAGTCTTAAAATGCTGGTTTAATTTTTTAGTTTTTGGTACCCCTGGTCTACTCCAAGACCAACATGCAGCTGTTTACTAAAAAGGTAATGGTGAAGAATCCAGTCCAAGAAACAGTGGGATTGGTGTGTGGATATTTTAAGTGAGGCATGAGGGAGCCCCAAGAAAGGTAGACTTTGTACATGTTCAACCCATTCTCTGGATGCTCAGGATTGATGGGCAAGTGTTAGGGTGCATTCACACTCAGTTTACTTGTCAGTCCCATCTGGGAAGGCCTTAGAGTCTGAACCTAACAACCGTTATTCTTGTCTTTTTTTCCTTTTTACCAGTTCTTTTCAAGCAGGCGTAAACCCCCTCGTTTTTCCTTGTGTTCATCTGTGTGACAGCAATCTTAAGCAATCAAGTCACTCCAATGGTATAGGACATGATGTGCTAGCATGCTAGGCACCATATCCTAGGGATGGCCCTCTTCCTAGATGTCCAGTCTTGCTGGGAATAGTGTCACATAGGAACTGCAGAAATCAGTCTGTCATCGGGAGTTTTTTGCAGCCAAATCTTATTGCCCAAAACCAAGATGTTTCATTGCTGAGCCAATTGTCTTTCACTTAACCCTAAACATTTTTAAGACGTTTCTGCAAGACTTGAAGGCCAGTGTCATGCCAAAGAGGAGGTATTTTCATTTGCTTCTGTTCTCCCCTAAGGTCTCCTTCATTAACTTCAGCTGCCTCAGCAGAGGGTGGGAGAATTGCTTTTGTGTTGGGGCTAGAAAATGATAATTTTTCAAGACTGTTTTAAAACATCAGATGGGAACAGAAGTTCACAAAAAGTATTTCTGCTTTTTTTTTTAACAAACTGTTTCATAGCATATGCACCACTTAATATGGCATATGTTAACTTCAGTGTTTTAATTGATTAGCAAAGTAAATAGACGTATATAATGGGAATAATCTGTCAGTAGCATCATGAGGCACCAGCAAGGTGCATTCTTTCTTAACTTAATTGTTTGGTAGTTTTGGGGTTTTTGTTGTCTATGATTTAAAAGAAATTTGATACATTATCTACTGTATGTTTTGCTTTCACCCCTGCAAGCTGTAGTGCCTGGCAGCATGCAAATGAGAGATGGCTTTACATATGGGGGGAAAGAAGGGGATTAAGTGGATACTAAATACACAGTGTGGAATACTGTCAGTGTTCCCTAGTGACCTTGGGAAGAGACCTTGACCAAGAAGAAAATAGACTGTAATTAACATCTCAAAAAGTTCAACAGGACTAGACTGCAAAAGGCATGGAATGGGGAGGAGCAGACCTGTTGTTGTCTGTGAAGCAGAGTTTGGATGTCTATCAGTCATTGCATATATATTAGCCCTTGTTTTTCCCAGTAAGAGAAGCAAACTCTTTACTTTCTGTTAACAGAATTTTCTTCAGATTTTTCTTTAAGGGGCATGTTGCAAAAGCCAACTTCTCTTCCATGAGCCTTCCTACAGGCCATCAGCTTCTTCTTTGTCTTAGTAGAGGTTTTGGTCTCGGATAGGCTCTTGGGGAGTGAAGGTACCAAAGCACTAAGGGTAAAACAAGGATTGAGAACTGTCACTTGCCCACTTGCATAAGCTGAATTTCAACTTATTAAATGTCTTTGTCACGTGAACTATTGGGTAGTAAAAACCAGGCTGTAGCATAACAATGTCTCTCGCAGTACTTGGAATTGCTCTATTAACATTCCTATTAACTCTAACTTAATACTGAATTTTGTAAGTTCATTGGGTTTGAATGATTTGCTTTACTGTGGGGTTTGCTTTACTCTGATTTTCACTAGAAAAATTCATCTCAGACAGCAATGTCAAATACTCCATTCCTGCTCTAAGCAATCCCATTTCTGTAGGCAAGCTTGCGGACTTCAAGACGCTCTGCAGGTGGGCCTCTCAAATCTGGGCATAAGTCTTAAAACACAACTGTTATTCTTAGTTACTGCTCTACGGACAGCTTTCCTGAGAGACACAGTCTAAACAACTTCTCCAAAATCAATCATTCTTGCTAAAGTATTGCAAAAACATCTATGACAGCCTTAGATTATTTTAGATGCACTAGATAAGCACAGTTGTTTTTTAACTTGTGCATGGGATGTAGTTTTTTCCACAGTTTTGATAACCTTCATGCACATAGCAGTTAACAGCTGAAAAACATTTTTTTCATTAAACCGTATCAGCAAAATACAAAAGTGTACATCCAGTAGGACAAAGGCTTTGGGGACCAGGACTTCTTGTTTCTACTCTGCATGAAGCTGACCTTGTCTGTATTCTATAATGGAAGTTACTTCATCATCCAGTCTTGGGCCTCTCCTGAGCAAATACTGTCAATCACACTGAATTGTGCCAAAAGGCATACCAGCCATGTCATGCAGATGACTGTCCACTGTGGACTCAAATGAGACCACCAACCCTTAACCCTAACGGAACTGAAAATTTGTTTTGTTTCAAAGTAGAGACAAGTACATAGGTCTATGGGGTGCTTTTGTTTTTACATTAGCTGTTGGTAGGCTTTCTAGGGATTACACACACTACTAAAAACAAAGGAGAAAAAGGAGGTTTTATTGGTTCTCTGTACTGTGCAAAAACCAGTCACATTTGACACTTCATATTTAGCTGATATATAAGCTTTAAAGAAATTGCCTGTTAATTTTTCTTGGTTATTTTGACTTTATATGTAGTTTCATTTTGCATATTTGTTTTAAAAATGAGGGATATTTGTTATAAAAGTATGATACCCCAAAGACTTTGAGATACAAAACTCTTAAAAGTTCAAGTTGTAGTGTAGCTAATGTCCCAAGCTTAATGTGGGAAGTTTGCAAAGATCTTATTGCATAATATTTTAGTATTTCGTTAATTTTTGCAGCAATTGTTCAGACTCAAATTACCATTTTAACGTTTTCCCTTAACTACCTTCATCAGCCACAGATCATAGGACACTGAGAATCCTGGCTAACAAAGCTAGGAAAAAAGTATTTAGCAGACAATGACCGTAAGCAAATTTCAAAGACCCAGGCCAATTACAAATCATATTCTCCCTCATTCAAAAATCAACGCAGTATTTTACTTCTTCCAGGGCCTTTCTGAGCCTCCATTAGCATTCCAGATTTGCTGCAGCAAAAAGCTGGTTTGTCCCCACAGGAAAAGTACAGATTGATTTCTCAAAGTATGGTCCATTATCTTCTTTGTGCCCTCAAAGACTCATTTGGACTACAATCAGTGACGTCTGCTGAGCTAGCTGAACGTTAGTCCTGATGGTCATTTGACCATTAATCCTTTGGTTGTTGTATGTTATAAACATTAGGTTAGCTCATCACTAGGAATCATCATTAGTCTGTGCATCATCTGACCTGACCTACTGAAGGATTTCATGTCCTTCACCATTCTATCTTAGCACCATTGCCAACCAGAAGGCCCAGCCGGGACCTTCAATTTCAAAAGTTTCTACAAAAAATCATGGAGAAGAGCTAAGCACAGATGTTTTTAAGGCCAATTTGTACTCTTTAAATTCCAGAGAAGCCTCAGTCCTTTATCCTGAGGTATACTTTTGTATGATGATCTTCCTGGTCAAAATTGGGTTCACCTTTCTGCAGTGAAATGTAAAATATAGATTACTATTTTAAAGTGGCAACAGAAATGTTGAAAAAACTTCCTATATCGTACTTCTCAGGATGGGTTAGGAGTGTTTCTCGTCAGAATCTCTGGCTCCTTTCAAAAGCCACATTTCACAAAACTCTTCTTTTTACATGTACTAGTTATGAAAATGGAAGATCAGTGACATGCCAAAGAGGCCAAATACAACATAGAGCAGCGATGCATCCATAGAACGGTGTCAGTGCGCACTGGTGAAGATGTCAATTTGTTGCAGCATTGTAACAGCTAATAAATCCTGTGCATTTTGATAGTTCCTCAACTCATGAATGTGTTTCCAGTTTTCATGTCACACCTGAGTCCCTTTTCTAAAAGATTTTTCCTGTGCAGAACTACTAGATTTCTCTATTGAAAGATTTCAATGTAATTAAACTGATTGCTGAAAAAGACATCATTCTTCTTTTAATAAGGCAATTTACATATTCAATAACTTTAGACTTGCTTGCTGAAAGACAGTTTGAAAGTTTATTTGTATGTTCTTTCACTCAAATGTTTTGAGATTCTCTCATCTTGTTTCCATTAACATGCCAATAAATTAAATCAAATTATAAGGCAGTTTCTGTATTTATCTTATTTAACAGATAGATTATAGTGAAGGCCTTGATTTGAACTTCAGGATCTTAAAGGTATTTTGTCATTGATTTCAATGGCTTGTGACCCTAAGAAAGCATCGTGTGAATTCCACCCCCCCCCCCCCCCCCCCCCCCCAGCAATCTAAGTAAAGTGAATGCATAACAAGTAATCAAGACAGTGTAATTTAATACTTGGTAGGAGTAAACAATACTCAAAGCAACATTAAATTGTAACAATCACCAATGACCCATTTTGGATTTATACCTCCAGTTGATTTTAAAACATAGACTTTAACTTGTTTTCTTGTAAATAATTTTATTAAATGCCAACAGTTACATTTCCTGCCACCAATAAACCTTGACTTATAGTTGTAGGAAAAGATATGCAGTAGTACCATAATGGAATATCCCCTTATTTTTTTTATGCCAGTTCTGCAGATCTGATCATTTTTGTGCTTATTACACACAATTTAGTTCTTCCTTGGTTTGCAAATGAGCCACAAAGAGATTGATTTTTATAGATGTTTGCTATTCAATATTGGCTGATAAATGTTTTAGATGTGGTGGAGAGCTCATAATTAAGGGTTTACATTTCATAGACCAAAACATCTTAACATAAAACATTTATTAGCTAATACGTACCACAACTGCTGGTAGGTGTACTGCTATTGGTAACTTCCTATATATGTGTTGATCACTGAGCTCAAGTTACTGTTTCTGCTTCCCTAGTTTCTTGAGTAAAAGGCTTATGTGCAGGAGGAAGGTCTGTGTAAGATATTTGCTTGTTACAGGAGATTGAACTTTACTACGAATACATTTTCTCATGCATATGGATGGCTTGCAGAAGAACAGACATGGGTATGGCTTTTGTTTTTCATTTTGAGTGTTCCTGGTAGTTTCATCCTGTTGTATAGGAGTAATAGAAGGCCCATGCTTCAACTCATGAAATTAAGAGATTTAAGTGGAGTAAAGGCTTCTACATAGCCCTTGGCTAAGTGACCACCTAGAAATGCTTCCTAAATGCAAGATGAAATCATATGAAATCAGTCATGTGACATCTTCCTTCAGTGAAAACATATGAGGTTAAAAGTCAGATACTAATAAGTTTTAACAAAAAATTAATAAAAGAGATGATATCCAAGAAACTGAATGCTACCAAGGAGTCACTTGCAATTTTTAAAGTTCTTGCAATGAAGTTACAGGACAAAAATGATAGCTATAGAATTCCATTTTCCTCCCTGTTTTACTTGCCTGACCCCTAGTTAGCTATGTCTTCATTAAAAGAACAAAACTCAGAATTTCACACCCATTTAACACCAAGTTAAGTATCACTTAACCCCTTGGTAGTGACCAAATGTATCCCCATTAAGCAGAGTTTTTGTTAGTACTATCCCAATTAAACAGCAGTCACAGCTATTCACTAACATTATACCAAATTAGTTTCCTGGGAGGTATCTTAATAAAGCAACCATCCCAATTAAGCCTGTCCTCATTAGGTGGAGGATACAGTATTACTATTTTATTGTAATTGAAGAAAGGCTCATGGTCCCATTTCATATAGTTTAGCTACAGAATTATTAATAAACAACAGTCCCAACTAATATATTAGTGCTGACTCAGAATATAATAACATTGACCTATTAAATATGGCATTTGCATGTAATCAGTGGCTTCTTGCTGTAGCTTTCTGAGCCACTGGAAAACGGAAGGATTTTGTCTTCTTGTGATGTCCTTGTTCTTCTTTGTTGACATCATCACATTTAGTCTGTACAAAAGAAGTGTTGAAAAACAGAAATTGCTGACTTAGGCTCCTTGGAGCTTTTGGAGGTGATGACTGTGATAAGCTGGAAATCTTTTGAGCTTATGGTGTTTGCAGTTTCCCAAATGTAATTCAGATACTTTGCTAGCTCTAATTTTTAGCTTTAGCTCCAGTTGTTTTCTAATACAATCCTGAAAGGGTGAATTTGGACAATCTCATCTTGGCCATTTTGAGCACATATGCTAGAACTAAGTCTTTTTGGCTCAGCTGTAGCTTGAATCTAATGAAAATGACAGATAATGCAGAGCGCTGTGTGCCTGCCAAAAAAGAGGATATTTCCCATGAGATAGCACCTGGTGATGCAGAAATAGACACTATAGATTTGTGATTGGCTGGTACTTACCAGTATTCATATCTAGTCAGTATTATCAACCACACAAGATCACATCTTGGATAATAACAGCAACAATGGCATGCATAAAAAATTACTGCAGCAAAAAAGGGAAAAAAATAGATCAATTATGTCAATTATATGGTAGCACTTTTTTCCCTTCACAGTTTCAACACTGAGAAAAGGTGGCATCTATCTCTGATCTAATTATTCACATGCTTATTCTTTTTTTTTTCACTTTTCTTTTTTACACACATAAAGGAACTTCCCCTTAAAAAAACAGCATAGAATCAAACGTGCATACATTCTGTATGTGACTTACATTTTAGCAGCTGAATAGTTGGCTACTTGAAAATAAAAAAGCATAAAAAGATTCTTGTGTTGGCTTTCTCTAAAGGGATATATATTGAGATGACCTTACCTGAGAGCAAAAATGCCATCAGCCAGAAAACTGCCATAAATTAAGCTGCTATTTAAGCCCCGATTCTAGTAAAAGGGTCCAAATTTCCAAGGTGCCCCTAATGGGTCTCTGTTCGATGATAATGGAGCTTTTCTCTGAGGGAGTACATTCACCCACAAAAAAAAAAAAAAAAAAAAAATCACAAACACAATGTCAGAGGAAAAATCAGCCTCCTTTTATTAGGTACTGTTGTATACAAACTCCAGACAGTTAGGGAAACTACGGCTCAGCTGAATTTAGCTTACCTAAAGTGAGATAATGAACTAGGTGATTCTGAGAAAGAAATATAAAATCATTAAGCAGATCTGTAAATTTTATAATGAATCATTTCAATTAGATTCAGGCAGCAGCAGATGTTAACTCATTTTGGCACGCCCAAGCTTTGAGGTTCTAAGGCTGAATTACTTTTTTTTTTTTTTGGTGGAAACTTGATGAATCTCACATTTAGAACTGTGCATGAAAAAATGTGTTATGTAAAAACAGAGTAAATGGGCCCTTCATTTGCTGATTAATGGGTCAAGACTCTCTTCTTATACCACGAGGGGGTTCTAATGTGAGAAAGTGATAATAGGTTCACAGAGACAACAAGCTGGTGCTTAACATTGCTGGTGAACCTAACAGTTATTTCTGTGGTTTTTCTTGAGAATTCCTTACTGTAGTCCAGCTGTGCCATGAAGGGACAGGCATTCCCATATGTGACATAGTCTTCATGTGTTTGCAAACATGGTAAAACATTTGCTGTTTTCAATGGATTTGTTGGGCAGCTGCTGGACAGTTGCATTCATGTGGTGTGCTGAGAGTTTTTTTCTGTTAATATAAAAGAGGGATCACATGGAATGTCCACCTACATTTGCACAGCGTTTTTAATGTTAATATTTTAAAAGTACTTGTATTAACCTAAACGGAGACAGTGCCACTACATAGGACTTAATAGTCTTCTCGTATCATTTAGCTTTTGCTTAGACCACCTGAATGGTCTAAGCCGTCTGTCTTGCTCGCTCTTAACCTTGTCTGCTATCATGAGAACGATAGTATTTGGTTTACACTGAGCAGCTAAGCAGATGTCTCTGTGATGGCACTGTCTGCCTTTGTACTGGAAGGGAATTTCTGCTGGCTCATAGCACTTCCTGAAAGAGCTGTCTCTTTAAGGAGTTATCTCATATTTTCAGAAATTGACTGTGAAAATTCTAAGTAATGGTGTGACATGATCACACTCACTTTCCGTAGTTAATCCTTCACTAGGGGTCAGGCGCTTTCCCTGCTCAATGAGTCATTTGATTGTCATCTACCTTGCACAAAAAAACTACGAAGCCCCAAGCACTGTCTGGTAAGGATGACAGGCAGTCACAGTGCTGAGCTCTGTGCAGGAATAACTGAGTTAGAAAAAAGCTGCTGGCACTGTAATAAAGCGTTTAATGGACAGACAGCCTCTTTTACCTTCCTTGGGGTAACACTAAATCCCTTTTTATTGTAGTTTGCACAGATGTTAGTGAGTTATCCATTTCTCTAATCATACTAGAAGTTGGCACATCCATCTTAAGTAAGAAGACCAGCCCACTCTGTTTTTGAGAGTCCTTTTTCTAATAAACTTGTGTCAGTTTCAGGTCAGTTTCACCAATACAAATAAAATTCAAACAAATAAAAAGTATATTGTCTCATGATGAGATGTATGTAATTATGTCCCTTAGGTCAGTTTAAATTTACAGAGGGAGTTACACTGTGTATAACCCTTACTGCAATCTAGATTTTCCTCCTGCTTTAAAAAATAAAACAAAACCACTGCAATATTTAGCCAATATATTGTAGTTATGTGGTATTCTCAGTTTTGGAGCTGAATGTTCTATATGATTCATTTTACTTTGCAATTATTTGTATATAAATGCATCATTGTGTTCTGTGAACAATATCTCCCCTCCTCCCTCCGATAAATCTTTGTGAATGGAATCCACTTGTTTTGTTTATTTCCTCTACAAAGTGATGCTAACTGGCTCAGTAAATGCAGAATATTTATATTTCTTTCTATTCTTTTACATGGTGCTAAAGTAATTGCATCCTCTTGTTGAAGACTTTATTTCACTTCAAGTGGTTATTCTTAAATGCAATGCTTTTGTTAATGAAATTAAATAAAAGCTTAGATTTGGGGGCTGAGTGGGGAGAGAGAAAAACCTACAGCCTAGATTGTACATGACAAGGTGCTACATGCTTCAACTTCTAGTATGCTTACAAAGGTCAGCTAAAGTTCAGGAAGGGATAAATGATTGCTACTTTGAGGGGGTCTGTGGTAAGCCTTGTTCTTTTTTGCACTGAGTTGATGGGTTCACAGCGGTAGCTGAATTTTGATAGATTGGCAGACACTGAAAGGAAATGCTAAATCTGCCACAGGGACTCTAACTAACTTCATTTTCTAGGGGCAAAGGGTAAAAGACAAGGGGTACTGTTCAAGGGCAGGACATCATATGACCTGGTCAACAAAGCTACCAGTGTTGTTTGTTTGGATCCTTGCCTTGTTGTACCTGGCTTCTTAACAAAAGGCCTTACCAGCAGGGTGGGCTATCAAAATAAACATTAAAGGTTCAGGGGTTGATGCTAGTCCTTTGTGTATGTAAATTTACTGCTCTCTGGGGTCTCACTGTAAATGAGAAGGCCTGTCTCTGTTGTGTTTCCTGGTAAAATACTTTTAATAAATAAATCAAGGACTATGGAACATTAACTATTTCTCACCAAAATGGAAAAAGTATGCAGAGTTTTTTGGGGGTTTTTTAAACAGTTCCCATACTTGGATATAAAAAAGAAAACCTCTCAGCTTCTAAATACCTAGGGCAAGTTACACTGACAATCTTGCAAAATGAAAACCTAACCTCCCAGGTTGGCCATTGAGTTTTACACTGAACTGATGTGCTGAAGATATCTGATGTTTTATACATGCCTTGAAATAGATAAAACAACTGATTAAGCTGAAGGCCACACTTCAGTAAGGTCAGTTTTACGGTGGGGTATGCACGATCTAGGCACATTTGACATCCAGTTAGTATGCGCAATTGTAAAGACTTTATTCACAAACTGGGTAATTGTGCACAAAAATGCTTAATTAAGTGAGTTTGTCCGGGTCATTAAGCTGGTTGTATACACAGTTGTGAAAACTGTATGTTTCCACTTTTTTCTTCTCTTTAATCTTAAGTTTCTTTGTGATCTCCTAATGCATTTTAGAATGAATGAAAGAATTTACACTTTAAGAGAATGGGGAGTTTGAAATGTTTGCAAGGGAATCTGAAACCATGTGAAACCAGCTAACGTTTCAGATTTCATCAGAAACTCAAAACGCATCAGTGATTCCCCAGGTTTGCAAACCATATGGTGAACCTGAGTCTAACTTTCAATGACCACAGTCTGATTTATAGTTTTCCACGGCAATTGGTCAAAACCTGTGATTTTTTCCCAGGCTACAAAGGAAACTAGACAACCTTAAGTGATTTGACTGAGAGTTGGGTTTAGTCTGAAGTCACAACTCAAAGTTGACTGGAGGTTGGTATTTCCATAGCTTTCTAAACTGTCCAACTTTTTATCAGTACACTAAAATTGAAATTGGCTGCTTTACTGGCCAAATATTGTTAAAACTGTTAGGTTCATCTCTGTTTATCTTCTAAGACCCCTCGGGAAAGAATAGAAAAATCTCATTTTTCTATTTGAGCTCACACAACCTCCGGCAATCAACCTCTGGACCAGTATGGGTTAATTTAGCTTTGTTTCCATGTCTGGGAACTGGACAGCACACATTGCAGGGATTTTTATTTTTTATTTTTTCCTTAGAAGGAGCAGGTCCCAAAGCACTTTACCTCACCCAAAACAGATCTGAAAAAGCTTTCTTCAAATACCACACCCATTTTGAGTTAAGCAACCCAAGTGAGGACACACAAGAGGCAATATCTGTTTATTGGGATAAACGAGAACTGGAGAGGATTAGAAGGTAGGTCAGATTGCATTCTACAAGACGAAGATAAATGACTCCACAAGGCTTGAACGCAGGTTGCTTTTTCCTATTTCTTTCCAAAAGGAGAGCAAGGGGTTTCTGGGGTTTTTTTGGTGTGGTTTGTTTTGTTGGTTTTTTTTTTTACCTTTAGTAAGATCTTATGTATAATATTGGAGCCAAACACCATACATAAATGAAACAGGAAAAATGACTTTACTCAGCTGTACATCCTTATATGCTGCAGGTTGAATTTCTGCTCAAGCTAGTGATTTTAATGAATTTTAGATGAAAATTTTAAATAAATTATATAGGGGGAATTTCAGAGGTTATTCTAATTTGACATATTTTGGTTTATTTTAATTTAAAATTCAGAAACTGGGATGGAGTTGAACTGAACAAGACTTTTGTACAGCCAGTTCAGCTGCTGTATTTACAAAGGCTGTTGATGTGTTTGTCTGATTTCTGTACTGTTGAAATGCAGTATGATCTTCTATCTGAGTTTTAATTTCTTGATCAAGAGGATACATCAAGACTGCTGTATTTAATTGAAATGTTTTGTGGATAGGATATAAGCCCTGTCATGCGCTTTGTAATCAGATGTTACAATCTTACATCATTACAAAATCAGCCTTCTTTAGTGAAAAGTACAATAAAGAAGTGATAGGTAGCACTCTGAGTTCATCAAAGGCAATGGGTAATTTTGTCCAGATGAATTCTTCATGATGTTGTAGTTTAAGGTGTAGTCTTGAAAAATTGCTGGTTTGCAGTATCCTGGAATGCGTTTTCACATCTGTTTCTCCCCAAAATCAGAGCATCTTTCTTTTGATAAATACATCAGCAGTTAGTCACATGTCTTTGGGGAGGCATACGTAGTCTTTCTCCAGGCAGATGGGAGGAAGGTCTGCCTGAATTGTGAGCTGACTAAGAACGGTGTGAAAGTGAGCAGTGTTGCGTTCAGGTTAAGCTATCTCATTCAGGATTGTTGCTGTGCCTGCTTCCTCCTTACAGCCTCTAGGCAAGAAGGAGTGCATGGGAGCTGACTGGGGCTTGCAAAATACCATGGAGACCTATCTTCAAAGAAGTGGTCAAGCCTCTAAATGACCAGCAAACATCACTATTGGAGCAACATGGGGATGGTTGTGACTTTCAAAGCTTGCTGAAGAAACTGTGACTGTAAGTGGTTGACCCTTAGGACCCAAGAATAGATATATCTGTGTCTTAAGATGAACCACAGAGTCATGCAAGAGGAGCATGCCAGTTGCAGACCCCACTATATACAAAGAACCACAGAGCTGCTGGCATCTTCTACTCAGGATGCACTCAGTGGTACTGAACCTTTTTCCTCATATTCTCTGCTCCCATGCATCCTGAGATTTTCCTTCAAATTTCTTTTCTCTAAAGGCCAGAGAGGAAAGGAGCTGCTGCTTGATGCTGTGACAATCTTTTAGTTTAACTCATCTTTTGAATTATCATTCTGGTTTCAGCAGCTCCCAATAAGCATCACTTGCAAAACAGTGAATTTTGTCTTATCCTCAGAATTTTATAGACAGTCACAAGGCACTGAGCTTGATATTGCTAAAAGCAGCAGCATTTTTAGTATAAAGAAACAGATGTTTGGCTCCAGAACGTGGGCGCCACCTTCTAACAAAGGTACTTCCCTGAACACACATGCAAAGGTCAGGGTGTCTCCTTGCTTCTAGTGCACTGATGGACAAGCATATCCTGAGGTAGTCACGTTTTCTGGCTCTATTATACCTAGAGTATTTGTTCATTCCATGAAGATTCAATACTGAATTGTGTGACTCTGATAAGCTTGACAAAAAGAAGGGTCTTGTGTTTGCTGGAAGAACAAATATACTGGCTTTCATAGCAATATGTATCTAGCAGGAGAAAAAGGCATAATTATGTTTGAGCCAGTTCAAAGGCAGGAATGTAATGTCTCCCACATTTCCATCATTACTCTGCAACCACTCAAAATTGGATGGGGCTTCCCAAGAGCATCCTCAGGGATGTGGGAGTCCAAAATGTGGGTGTCAATTATGTATGCTTAAGTCAAATAAGTAGCTTGGCCTTGACCTCACTTTCAGCTGGCCTTGCTTAGAAACAAAACTCCTGCAAAACAGCAAAGTTCTTGCAAACAGGAATAATCTTCATAATCTTAACCTTCCCACTACCTCAGCTGCTACTTTATGGGTGCAAGAGTGTGCATCTGCCTTGACTTTTTTTCTTTTTTTCTTATTTTTTTTTATTTGAAGGGAGAAACATTTATCTGAAGATAGAGACCCTCATAGCTCTTCATGGTGTAGGACACTATGAAATCTTTAATTGGTCTTGAATCTGTCTTTTAAAATGAGTTCTTAACAGAGAGAAAGAACAGCCTGATGGGGCCAATGGATCAGGCTGCCATCATATTATCCCTGCAGGTTTTCAGGCACAGTGTTGGAGAAAACAGTAAATCAAAGAGTCAGCTGAAAATAGATATGGCATACTGAGTTCTAATTCTCTGTGTGACAGACATTTTTGAGAGTTTTGAGTAATAACTGAGGAACATCTCCACATTCCCAATCAGGAAATCTAGTCTGAAATTGCTGACTATTTGGGTGCCCAGGCTTATCCATTGCAATGAGAGCAAAATGTACAAAATACAACATTGAAACAGATGAATTGATTGAACAGATTGAATCATTATTTCATTATTGCTTACTTAATAGGTGGTTCTTTTGAATAATTTTATATTTAAATGTATTACGATTATAATTTCCTTGGGTACTCACAGTCTTTGAGTCAAACTAATATCCCTTTTGATTGTTCTATTACAAACACTAGAAACATCTTCCTTCCAAAAGGCTCTTGACTACATTTAATCTAGACTTAGTTTAGGATATTGATGGTCTCAAGACATTCAAATGCATTCAGAAGTTGGTGTTCAAGTAGGTTTTGAACATCATTTTCCAGCTCATCATAAACTGTATTTTTATGCTTTGCCCACAGTATTTCCTGTAATTCAACAAAGGCCTTTGTGGAAGGTTTGTAAATAGCTTAGGGAATCTTGAGGTCCATTGTTTGAGGACTCTGACCTCAGTTTTTAACCTAGTGGGTCCACTGCTATCTATCACTAGTAAATTCTGTTCTCCTTCCAAACAGAAAAAAAAAAAAAAAATAAGGCTGAGGATTTCTTCTCTGCATTATTGCCGGAGGAGAGACTTCTGCAGCAAATTGACTTGTATCTGCAAAAACAGTGTGGCAAGATACACGTGTGGTAATTGTATGCACTGTTCAAAATATTTTAAATGAACTTGTTCTTACAAAGAAATAAGTTATGAAGTTAACTTTTACGTGTGTGTGAATAATTAAACTATTGTCACTACTCTAAATTATCATCTATTGTTAACTTACATCATTAAATCTTGCTTCTTTGCTAAAGAATAATGAAAAATACACTTAATTAACAGTTATTGCAAGCTTGAGGCCATTGATAACGCAGTTCTCAGTCTGAATTTCACAAGTGTGTTTTGTACTTGGCTTGAAATTGCTGCTTTATTCTAAAGCCCTGCACAGTGATGTGGGCATAACAAATTTTGTATCACAAGAACGAACTCCCTTAGTAAATTATGTCACTGTTGGTTAAGATTAGGTTGCTACAAGCAAACAACTCGAGTGTTATTTTTTTCTTTCCAGTGCAGAGGGCGGAGTTATAGTTTGAGCCTGCTGTTTTAGTTGCTTTTAGCAAATTTATGAAAGGCTTTTCCTGTGTGCCAAATCCAACAAAATCCCACCCCCTTTGCCTCACAGCTTCACTGTGCCAATCCATCAGAAGATTTTGGGGGGTTCTGTAACAGTTCCCTGAGGAAAGTGACTCTGGTTAATTTCCTTGTTGTTTTGATTACAGAGGTGATAGGGTTTTTTTCCTTGGATATTGTTAAAGAGGCTTGCCAGCACTGTAAAGAATGTGCTGCATTCTTCAGATGAAATAAGGCCAATCAGTGGAATAATGAGGAAAGTAATATCTCCCTAGAGAGTCTGATTGGGTTTTCATCAAATCAGCCAACCTTTTCCAGTCATTTACACCAACGTTCACTCCATGCAGGGTGTTATGCCGTCTCAGATTCTTTCCTCCTTTTAAATCCCTTGTGATTATTACTGATAACTAAATAATTGGGATGAGGCAAATTTATGTATACTGTATATGTTCTCCTTTTTAAAATTAATTATTTTGCTCTTATTTTTTTCCACATTTTTAAACTACTCTCCTACCCTGGAAGCTATTCCAAAGAAGACAGGGATATGCAAGAGCTGGAAGATTTATTCCTTTGTGACACTGAATGTCCTTTTATTTTTAATATGTGGGGTAGTCTCCCCTGAATGGAAGGTTACCTACTGCTAAGACTACAATTCCATGACAAGATGCCCAATTCTTGTTGTTAATTAGAGCTTGACACATTTATTTTTATTTATTCATTAATTTGCCTTTCCAAGATAAACCTCTAAAATGAGCCATTTAATTTATTGTGGAGTGAGAACAATAGTTACCATGATCTTCCCTTATTTCATGTTCTTTTCTCTGTCAAGAGCACAGAGTAAATGAACGAGGAACATCTAACTACTGAAACAGAAACACACTCTTTCACTCACAGAGATTTCAAACTAAGAAAATGGTCATTTCAGGTTTGCACATAATTTATGCAGGTGGTTTCTCACTGTACCTGTGTACATCAATAATCTGTTCTGAAAAATATAAGGATTATGCTGTTGGGCCAGATCCTCCTGTGGTGTAAACCAGCCTGGTTCTACAGACACCAGTAGCTGTACTGACTTAGGCTTTCTGAGCATTTCACCCAGCATGAGTCCCTTCAAGTAAACAGAAATGCATGGCAAAATTATTGCTCACCAGGGCTACTGGTCATACTAACTAGCCCTTTCCTGTAAATTCAGGACCCTTTGGTCATCGAATGAGAAATAAACAGGAGCACAAAAGATGCAGGATACTGCAGAGCTGTGGTATTTGAGTGTATTTGCAGCCTGAGTGTTGCAGTCAGCCTATGGCTGGCAGCCGCATACATCGCTATGCAGTACCTAAAATAAGGGGGATTTTTGTTTTCCTTCTGTGCTGGGTAGTACTCTGTTCTGGAGCACAAACTGAAAGAAAGCTGGTGTCCTGTCCAAGTTATCTTCCTTCTATGGCTGGGAGATTCAGAGACAGTGTAGCTTCGTTATACACAAACACATTTATGGCATCTTTGACAAGCTCCTGGACCACATCAGGCATGATCTGATTACATCACTAAAATTAATGTGGTCTTTGGATGTTTTACACAGCAATCTGGGAGGCATTTATTTCCTGCAGTTGGGGGGGGTGGGGGGGCAGGCGACATGTTTAGCATGTGAAAGTTTTCAAAATTAACTGGGTTCCATTCACACCAGTCCTCCCACACTGCTCAGCAAATGATTCAAAGCCTTCAGCGTGATTTCATCTGTGCAGACTCTAATCCACTTACTTAATGAAATACATAATTAACATATTATAATTGCAGTAAAGATGGTTTTGACAGAAATCATTTCCCGTATCTAATACCGTGGTAATTTAATCTGTTCCCCACTCCCTAACACGACCCTCTGTGATTAAGTTTCATAAGAATTTTTTTGATTGATTGATTCATCTGACGTGCCTGGGCCCTGCTAAAGGAGTGTCTGTCAGTTTACAGAGCCATGTGATGTTGTGGCAGATGGTTGTGGAGAGGCTCTTTGCGCTGTCTCCCTGTGTGGTCTTTTTTTTTTTCCCCCCCCCTAAATGCCCTGATAATCCAAATACAGCAACCCTGATCCACTAAATCGCTACATGTTTTTATATGCTGTCTTTTAGTTGTGTGTATAGTTATTAAACTAGGGAAGGCAGGATATGTTAAACTAGGAGGTCTAAATCCTAATGCTGTCATTCACTTCCACAATAAAACAACCCACACAGATACTTTTTATTTGATTTTTCTTTCTGTTTGTTTTCAACACAATCTCTCTAGTCTGTCATTCACTCTCAGGCAGTTACTTGAGTTAAAAGGGCTAGCAAGCCAAGTTATACAGACCTTCTCAGCTAAATATCACTTGTTACCTGCAGGAATATATGGGGAACATTATCAACCACTGGCTTTTCAAGTCAGACTCAAATGGCTGCTCTCTTGATATGGGTCATGACTCATGAGATAATATCCAGCAAAAGGTCTGTGGCAAATGATTACTTCCTTTTCATAGACTGAAACCATATAATTTTTTTTTTTTTAATACTGTCAGTCTCCAGGAAACTGTGTCCTAGTGACATTGTGAAAAAACCAAATCCCAAAGTGGAGGGATGCTGAATGCCTTCCACTGAAACAAACCAAACCATTTGGCAACATAAATCATTCTCCTCTCATCTTCATTCCTGCCCCTTTCCATCTCTGGTTTGCTCATCTTATGGTAGGAGTTCAACCAATACTGCTTATCCCTGTCCGGCATTTTTCCTCTCTGTCAGTGGCTTGCATGCAGCTAGTCAGTTCACCAGCAGCTCCAGTGAAAGTAACTGTCTGTGTTTGGGACAGATGACAGAAAGACAAAGACTTGCCACTGTCAAGGCAGCCAGTCATTATCAGAGCTGGGATTAGAGCCGCTTGCTCTAATTAGATGCTCACCTTGCTAAAACAGACTGTCCTGTTGCAGGCTTGGGCATTTGGTGCCTGAAAACTTTGTTATCCACAGCTAAGAGGTTCCTTGACACCCTGAACAGGGCCAGTGGCAATATTTCCTCTGTGCGGTTTGCTTTTGTTGACAAAATGGTCTGCACAATAAGGTAATACCATAGGTGAGAGGGCACGGGACTGTAGTGTCGGTGTTTGGGGTTTCTCCCAGGGCCAGGCAGGAGGGGGACAGACAGGTTGATTTGTGTGAGGTGGTTTGGCCCTGGGACAAGGTGGGATTTTCCAGAATTTCTATTTTGGAAGACGGCAGATTAGGGGTGTTTAAACCCTTTTAAGTCCCTTGATTGTCTAGACTTTTAAAAGTCTATCTCATGAGGTGAGAAAGCACCACAGCGAGATAATAGTGGTGGAAGCTCAAGCCTCTCTTCATTATACAAGATGCACCAGCACTGCCGTCCAAGCAGTAGAGCCATCCCTTAGGGTTGCATTTTACTTTGCAGTTTTATCAGTTTGCGACATGAGTTGATGCCAGACAGTCTGGCACTAGGGAGCAGTATTGCAGGCCAGTTCCCAGTCTGGTAGTGTGTGGGATGCCAACATTAGTGGTTTATGGCTTGTAAGAGCTGAGGTATTCTGCAGGCAGAGACCATGGTCAGCTTCTGTGTGCTGTCATGCCCCAGCTGCTAAATGTTTTGAGTAGCAGTCCCTTGGCTCTGTTGGTCAAAAGGTGGATGAAGGTGGTGAAGTTGTGAACAGTGAGCAAATCTTTGCTTCCTGTCAGCTTCAGTCTTAATTTTTTCTTTTCCAATAACTGGAAATAGTCTCAAAGGGTCTGGTGGGAATTGTTGCTTATGTGTCACAGGGCAGAGACCTTGGTCTTAAAAAAATTGCTGGACACAGTTGCAAATTGCAACATTCATTCTGTTTTACACAAGGAACGTCCAAGTGGGTGTATTCACTGACAAGGAGGGTAGAGACAGTAGAAAATAATGGAAGACAATTTACTGCCTGTCTCTGCTTTGTTTTGTTGTTGCACTTGATAATAAGTCAGAGGTGACTCAGGTTCTAGCCTCTGTGATGGTTGTAATGGACAAAAGGGATTGGAGGTAGAGCTGACCCACCTGTCCTGCTGCTCCATGTCCTTCTGAACATTAGATCTGAGGCAAGTGCTTCTGACAGAAGCCTCCATTCATGAAAGGCTCAGTCTTCTTCCTAGGAGGAGGATACATGAATCATTTTTGATGATGTGAAGCTGCATTTAATTGCGTCATCTTTCATAAACTGAGTGAGTACCAGTGCTTGACAACACACTAGGTTTGTGGGTTTTCGTTAGATGATGTGAAATGCAGTGCAGTCATTCATTTCAGGAGTGTTTTTAACACTAATAGGGATTCAGGTGCCTAATTTCTGTTGATGAGCTGATGCATTAGTAATGGTTTATTTGCCTACTAGTTCTCACTGACCTGTATACTACTGGGGTGTTTGCATACAAACTTATGCCAAGATTATCCTATAGTAAGTGAAGGCTTTCTGTGGTGCGTTGAAATCTGCCTCCTCTCCCAGTGACAGATTGTAAGCACACTGATCAACAAAAGCTCTGCTTTTCCCATTGAATTCTGAAACACTTACCTGGGAACAGCTTGAGCACAGAATGCAAGACGAATTAAGAGGCATTTATGTAAAAGGAGGCCAGAGATTTTGAAAAAAAAATCAATTCAAATGGTCAGTTCGTTAATACACTGGCACAAAAACACAAGTGTAGACAACACACCCATCCACCTCAACCCCATACCCAAACCCATAACTGAGTTCAAGGAGGCCACACAAAATGATGCACACCAGCTCCTACATCTGAGTCAGTGAACTCATTGAACTTGACTAAAATTCCTGTTGGAGCATTTTCTTTTTCCTATGAGTGTGAAGGGAGGGGGGAGGCTCCTTTGTGAGTGGCAAGTGTACATGAACACCACCACATCAACTGCCAATATGTTATGAGGCCTTGGTAACAATCTGGAGTCTCTGGGGAGCTCTGCTGCAGTTCAAGTGAGTATCAGACAGAGAGAAAACAATTTCTGGTGCCAATAATGCAGCACAGATGAAAAATGTTTTAATATTTGAAGCTGCTTTATGGCAGAAGCAATGACAGTGATGGAGTCAATGTCAGCTTTTTTCCTTTAAATGTCATCTTTCGTCTATGAGTTTTTTCTGCTCTGGAGGCATGCAAGCCTGATGCTGACTGTTTGCAACCATTGATCATTGATTTTATTCTAAATGGAAAGCTTGCCAGAAGACTAGAAATTCTGGAATTTATTAGGATTTCTTTAAGAGGCACTTTAGCTCAACAGTTCTCATTACTGTCTTTACAATGTTACTTATTTTTCTTTTTATGTCATATGATTTGTAAAGGGTTAGTACTCAGAGAACAATATACGATTAAACCATTGTGCATGCTGGAGTTGCAAGCTTAGAGGGGAAAAAAGGATTCTAAGGAGGGCTAAGCACATATCTGAGTGTTAAACAACAACTAACGTCTCTTCAGAACCAAAAGCTCTGTTTTGAAATCTGTGGACATGATTTTTATTAAACAGCAGTTTTGATTAAATAAGGTCACTCTTAAATTAATAACTCTTAAATACATAAATAAAAGGGCTAAACCATCTTTATATTCTGACATTTAGTGCATAAACAACGTACTGTACATACCAAATGTCAGAATATAATGAAAGTTTGTCCTGTTAAACTAATACTACTGATGGGCAAAAATGTCTTGGACTCTAATAGCTCTTCAATGTATTTATTTACAGTGACATTATTCTGAACATGCCAACTAGGAGTGGTTTAAGGCTTTATTTAACATTTAACATATTTGTGTGCTTATGTATAAGTGATTATTCTTCGTTTGGTTAAAAAGAATCCATTTACAATTATACAGTAGGCTAAATGTTTTCAGTTTGTGATATGTTTCCATTGGCACAAGACTAGTTCATACAGGTATGTTAGCTCTTGGCTGACATGCCTGACATTCAAGCTTTATTACGGAGCGGTGTACCCAGGGAATGTGAATTATAGTGAGTATCAGCCTTGGCCTGCTAAAAGCATCATTCAGCCTAGTTGATTATGGAATTTACTCTGGAGTTTGGGTCTGAAGATCCATCTACTGAACTGATGCTGTTTATTTGTTTAGTCACATATGTTGCAGACCAGACAAAGGGAAAATCATAGTGGAAAGCAGGCTGGCTGAGCAGCAATGACCAGGGAAAAGCAAAATCTTGCAGGGTAAAGAACCAGTAGTAAAGTTTATTGCCACTGTTTAGATAAAACAAATTCTGGCAAACCCTTTAATAAACCATCAAGTGCAGCACTTGAAATGTAAAAGAAAACTTTCCAGAAAATAAAATGACCATCTGCAATGTTACATTAGATGCTGTAAATTGAGTTTCTGGTGTAGTGGGGTCTATTGTACCCCATTGATCAAGTTGCTTTTAATGTTTAGAGTAATGAACTGTCCTGCTCTGCAACATTACATATAATATGACAGTTGTATTGTAACTGGGGTAGAGGAACAACAGAATATTGTCTGCTTGCCTCAACACCATCTATTCTGCACAGGCCATATCCCCACATACTCATTCTCATACTTGTTAACAGGTGTGTTTCTGTGTCTGCAGCAGTGAAGCTCAGGTAATAAAAATGGCATATTTTCTCTTTATTGTTGGATAACCTACATTTACTTCTGCATAGATTGCCACCAAAAGGGCTTGTTTAGAGTTGTTCTATACCCAGTGATTTGTTATTTCTGGCAAGGTTTTAAACATTCTCTGACGAGATCAGACTCTTTAGCTAAGTGCAATAATTGGCGAGATCAGACTCTTTAGCTAAGTGCAATAATTGGGAAATACTGAATACTATCCAGCAGCCATTTCTTCAGACTGCCGTTTAAAATTCTCTGCTACTAGGAATATCTATATCCATAAAGTGCAACACCATTTGCATGAACCATTTGCACACTTTTGGAAGGTGAATCTTCAGAGATGTTCCATCAAGCACCCTTACAGTTGCAAACGTTCATTAGGATTTTAAAAATAACCATGAATTTGCCCTAACAGGAACAGCTGGAAGCTTATCTGACAGTTTTGGTATCTGTTTGTGAACCAGGGAATCTTAAAAAAAATACTTAAATATGAAGCGGTGACAGTGTCTTATGCTCCCGTGGCATAGAGATCCTCCTTCTCATTCTTAATTTGTGTTGTAGGAGAATCTAGAGGTTGCAGTGGATTTAAGGCTCCCATTGTGTTACTGCTGCACATACACAATACAGATATTTCTTGCACTTAGGGACCTGATTTCAAAAGAATGAGATAGCACAGGCAGAAGTGGGAAATGAAGATGAGATGTGCTACTGATACCTAAGATCATATGATTTGGGGGTGGAACTGAGATTTAGTGGGTTTTATTTAGTGTCTTTCTTAGTAGATTGCTCCATATCCTTCAAGAACCCCATATTTTTCTGCCTAGCATTTACTGTTACAGGCTTCTTCTTGGACAAATTATTGGTTGTTTACAGGTTTCTCCTTCCATCAGGAAGTGACTGGCAAAGGAAGGCCCCACAAAAAGTGACCTTTAAAAAAAATGAAGTCAAAGTAATCCACAAAGAAAAATTTAGATTTTTTTTTTTCTTTGGTTGGGAAAAGAATTTTGAGGAAAAGCAAACCTAAATTTTCCACTTCTAAGAGGATTGATGCTACATGTCAGCAGAGGACCGCTGAGGCGGTAGTGAGTGTGTTGAGAACAGTGATATTAAAAAGAAAATTTTTTTGGGAACCCTGAAACTTTCTAGAGAAAATAATTTCAGCTGAAAATCACTGAGTAGCTGTAGTGAGGGTGTTACTCCTTTACACTGGGAATCAGTGACTTCAGCGTTCCTGTGCTCAGCAATCCACAGCTTTGTGAATTTATCCACCTTTCTTTACAAATACCCAGCTAACATCAGTGAAAGGAGTCAGTTCCTTCACCGTGAGGAGCTTAGCCTTGCAGGAAACCTCCTCCTGCTAATCCATATTCAGAGAAGCCCTGAGGGAGCTATCAAGACTATTCTGAGAGTAAATTAACCACCCAGGAAAGGATTACAGGATCCTGTCCCTGCTCAAGATCCCCAGGTAGATCAACATGTATCAGTGTTTGACAGAGGTTTATTTTGATGGTATGTTCAATGTGCTGATGCCCCCAGGAACATTCCTTAGAGACCTCTGAGTTGAGAGACTGAAGGACAAAGGCGTGATTTTGGAGTCAGGGAAAGCAATGGTCACTTGTGTCTTCCAGTAGGATATCATCAAGCCAGTAGTTGAGTGACCACATTAGCAGAAATAGAGGGCAGTAGGTAAAGGGTATCCTGTGGTGCTTTACACTGACATGACTTCTGCAGTTTCTGTTCTGACAAGAGAAGGGTTGAAGCTGCAAGGCAGGCTCCTTGCTCTTCCAGTGAGGAAAGTATAAGCTGCAGTAGCTGACCTCAGCTGAGTTGGGCTGACCCACAGTATGGGGACACGTTTGCTCCATGGGGTCAGTCAGAATGCTGGTACTGTGCCCCACATCATCCTTCATATCTTTCAGATGATGGAGAGATGGGGGAGTCACCTGGCTTTTCACTTTTGATGACACCAGGCTGGGACACAGCTGTGATCACACTGTCACAGTCTGCACCTATGTGACTAAAGAGGAAAGTTCAGCTGCCAAGATGTTCAATCTGGAACACCTTGTTAAAAAAAAAAAAAAAAAAAAAAAGAGCTATTAGATGTTATACCTTTAATAAATGGCCTATATATTATGACATAATTTAATTTAGTGCTCAGAATGTATTATGGCCGCCATAACAGTTTTACATTTATAGATTTCATAGTTTTGCTTCTATAAAACAACTACAATCTGTACCCCTTCCAGCTAATTACAATAAAATGCTTCCATTCACATTTATAATGTAAACTAAGGGTAGAGGCGGATGAATTCTGACTCAGGTTTATAGCTTCACAGGCTGCTGAGAATGCCTAGGTTTAGCATCCCCTGACTAAGGTGCCTTCTGGGACTGGGTACTGGGGGAGACCTGCCAGGAGGGGACCATGCCCATTGCTAGGAGATCCTAGGGGTTACTGCTGAGAGACTGTGTTTGTGGGGATGGTTGAAAGGATATTGAGAAAATGAAAGAAGTAGATATTCGTTTAGGCTGACCTGGAAAAAAGACAGTATCAGACCTGAGTATGATAGGACTCGTTGAAAAGAGGAGAGGAAATCAGCTGTAAGAGATGCAGATTGAGGGAGCAGGATGCAGGGGAATGAAGCTTTGGAACTTAAATGACAGATTCAAAAAGCATGTGTGTATCTGAGAAAATGTAAAACAAGATGAGAGAACAAATGTGTTATAATGGGATTCATTTTCCTATCATGGTATAATATATTTATCCAAGAGCTATTTGTATACAGAAGTCCTGCTAAAAGCAATGCTTATTTTATTTTTTTAACTAAAACACAAAATCAAAGATCCCCAATGACATGGAAAAACTTAAAAAATCTTTTCTTATTTCAAAATCACCAAACTTAAAATAACTGTGTGTCAAGAAAAGCAATTATTTCCCAGTTAACAAAACCAGAACATGATACTTAATGGACTTTCTCTGTTTATTAACAAATAGATTTCCCGTATCTGCACAAATCAGTTAAAAATGGGCTACCATCTACCTTTGATACCCTATTTGTTTAAGCTTTCCCCAGCCTGTACATAAAGTCAGCATGTCAGAGTTTCTGAGGAGGAGAGGCCAACAGCAAGGACTTTTGTTCTTGTGGAAATCTTTACTCTGGAACCCACATTATTCATGACTACATGGGAGAGAAGTCATTCCTGATTTTCAGTTATGCCCGAGTGCAACAAATGGAAATGGTTTTTGAGCTTGTAAACCTTACACAGTAATCAAAAATGCTCTAAGGAGCTCAGATTTTGTTTCTGGTGTGCAGCTTGGTCAAATATTTTTATGGTACCTTCCTGAATTTTCTGATTTTGTTAGGGTCTCTTTTTTGAGGAGAGAAAATGCTACATTTGCATGGATCAGAAGGTGACCAATATTTGTAGCAGCAAACACCACTGCCACTACAATTCCAATGAGGCAAATGTACATGTGAGTTTCTGTTTGCACATACAATAAAAATATGTCTGATGCCACATTCACACAGCAGCCCAAGTATATTTGACAACACAATTTTTGATGCTTTACAGCATGGCCCCAGGTCTAAAATCCTTCTTCTGCAGATGCTGGTTTTGTATGTTTTTAATCATGAATCGTTCCTTATCTATTAACCAATCATATTTGCTAACTGGATTGCTTGTGAAGACCTCTTATTGTAATTAGCATGCTTCAGTTGAAGAGTAAACAAATATTCTAACAAACTACTACGGCATAAGTTGATTTTCTGTTCTCAATCACTACCATTGTGGATACAGCAAACTTTGAATTAAACATCTCTCCAAGATTTAATGATCTCAATCAAGAACATTTTAATTAAATTAAGGGATTGAAACTTTTATTTTTGGCAGAATGAATAAATCAGCAAAAGGTGTATCTGGTTCAATGAAAAACTTGATCCAGAGAAATAATCTGGGAAATAATTAAAATTACATTGACCGACTGTGCTCAAAAAGAAAAGTAAATATTTTGTCAAGAGATGCTAGAACATAATGTACTACACTGAATTCAAAGTATTGTTTTAGGAAGATTGGCATTTGCCTACATAACAATAGCCCCCGATGAGGAGGTCATGTCTTCCACTGGCACCAGACCTCTGTTCTGTCATCCTTGTGTTTGAGTTGACAGATGTGGATGTTGGGGCATTTCAGGAACTGTATTAGCAACGTTTTGGGAGGTCTAGATATACTGGGGATCAGGCTGATATGACTGGTGCACTGAGTTTGTAGTCTGCAGTTTGCTCCTACTGGCTACTCATCCACGGTTAGTGAAGCTGCAGTATAGTACATTTACTATCACCTTTTGTTTTACTGGCAGAATAAATAGAACTGGGCATCAATTCAGAGCAATGGATTTATGTATATAAAAACTGTATGACTAACATACTCAGATCAACCAAAGAGCATCTGTCTGGCTCCTTTGTTTTAAGTTTATACCATGTTTTGAAACACATGTGCACACACGCAGAGGTACGTATCTCTAGATATTTAATCAGTCAGATTACCTAGGAAGTAGATTTTGTGTAATGAATATGTTATGAGCTACCAAGAAATATAAGTTTACTGAAAATATCTATCTAACATCTGTAAAAAAATTTCAAGGTTAAAGTGACTCAAGGATCCAATCTGCAGAAGCTCACTCATACACTAGACAATATCTCTTTTCATATTCTTTAAACCACTGCACGCAACTCTCCTAATCTTAATAGTACTCTGGAGAGTGTGGAATGGCCAAAACATGAAACAGAATAAACCAAATAGCCAGAAAACTGTTGAATTTGCATTGCAAAACATTGGCTTGGGTTTGAAAATAATGGAATGACAGTTTGTCCTCTAAACAGTGTCCAACCTCCTTAACCTTTAAGTGTCATCTACCTAGGTAGCCCTTAATGCTTGTTTTTATGGATGAAAATAGGGCCCCTAGGACTTAGGACAGATCAGATAACTGGACTGCATTAACAGCTGGGATTGTTCCTAAAATAGTAGATCAAAAAACCCCAAACCAAAATAAAAGAGATCTGATTTAGAAGTGGATTTATCTGACTACACTGAAACCTGCCGGATAGAGGAAGGAAGAGGAAAACACCAGTATAACCTGGGGGAGCGAACAGAAGGCTAACAAAGATGGGCGCTTCCCTGAAGCATGCAGTGGAAATCTTTCCTTGGTCATATCCTGGTGGCAGTAAAGAAGATGCAAAACAGGAGAATGTTCTTTCAAACTCAGTTCATGTTCATCTTAGCTCTGTGTAGATCAGTGGTTAGATCTTCTGCAGAATATGTGAGAACTTGTGTATCTCCTTGTCTTTTCCTGGCCTGCCTCTTCTTCCTCCAGGAAAGTAGCCAGCTTAATAATTCCTTGTGGGCATTCTCCTTTCAGATCAAATGCATCATGAGAAGAACGAATTCTTAATTTTTCCTCATTTTAATAAGAGAAATCTTTTTTTTTTTTTTTTTTTGTTCTCCTTACTACAACTCCACTTACAGGCTAGATCTAATTTCTGATGCTTATTGTCTCCACATCTTTTAAGTTCAAGATTTTCTTTCTAGTCCTTGCAGTTAAATCTCTTTGCCAGGCCATCACAATTTCATGTCACAAGTACTGCAAGCTCCTTTGTAGCCTGTTTAACCCCCTTCACCCTCCAAGAAATAAAATGACACCAAATGAAATGTCTAAACAGGGGTTTCAAGATGTCGTGTCAGAAAAAGTGGCAATTCTAGTCTGTAAAATAACACTATAGAGAAAGGAGTGGTCGTTCTTAGAGTGTTTGTCCAGGTTTATTGAAATGGTCAGCATTGCTCATGGAAATATTTTTGAATCTTCATGGTGGGAAGATGTCTTTATTCTCTTGATAAGATTTGTGAACACTAATACAAAATTTGGCTTTTTCTTACAGAACTGGTTTCACTGGTTTTGCCTTCCCCCCTCGTAGGATGGAGGGCAAAATACAGCAGGAAACAGAGATAATAACGTGAAGTGTGCAAAGGAAAAAAATGCCATAAATATTTTGGTTGAAACAGCAGAGACATTAAAGATAAAAGTTAAATGGAAATAAAGGCAGTCAAATGGTTATTATATGTTGCTATAAAATTCAAGAGCTGTTAGAAAAGGTAGAGCAGGATTTGCTTTTAAAAAAATGACAGGCCTGTGAGAAAGCAATATTTTTGATTGATAGAGATTTTAATTGCTCTGATATTTATTGGAATGACAGCTATTAGGAATTGAAGCAGTGATAAGGGATTCTCCGAAGCTTGAGGGTATTTGGATAAACACCTCAAATTTGAATGCCTATCAGAAGCTTATTAAAATTATTAAAACCTTGAATTTTTCATTTGGGCTAAAAGTCTTTGAAAAGAGGTTTGCTTGGAGAATTTCTTATGAAATGATATAGATTCTGTTAGTGATCACTTTTTCCTTCTCCCCTATTGAGAAGAAGGTGCAAGTTAGAATAGGCAGGAACTGCTGACATGTATATCTGCAGAGATTGTAGTGTTAAGGACAAAATTCATGTGGGTAAAACATGTTCCAGAAAAATCTGTAGCCTTAGAATTAACAAATGGTGTTACTTCCCCTAGCAATTCAGGTTTTATTTTTAAGAGATCTAATCTGCACATGTGCTATTTTACATCTATGGCAACTCTAGTTTTTAGAAAGTTAATTACTTGCTTTGGATATGTATTCGGAAAATTTAGTCCTGAATTATTAACAGTTCTGCTCTGGATTCCTGACTATTCTGCAGTCAGAAATGATTTTTGGAACTGTTGAGCATCCACAAGCTAAACCAAAGAAAGGAGGAGACTCTCATTCTTTCAGAGGCTGGGGAATGTGAAAGCTTCAAGTGTGGTCATCACACACAGCTTTGCTGATCTATGTAACTTTTATTATCCTACCGAGATGAAACATGAATGGCAAAGTTAATAAAATGGCCATTAATTATCTTTCATGCATATTTCCTCTTTTTTAATGTTTTATTTAGTCATTTCCATATTAAAAACCAAGAGGGTAGAACTCTAGTACTATTTAACCTTGTGACACTGGTCATATGAAGGTAGGATTTTTCTTTCTTTCTTTCCCCCTGCAAATGCCATCCCAGTTACATGATAGTCATGAGCATTCATTATCATTAGCTAAACCAGTTCCCTGGGAGATGTGCTAATAAAATGTCTAAATTATACATTGATTAAGTGCATATGTTATATACTGACGGTTGGATATAAAGTCTAAGTACAGGTACGTTTGGCAAGAAACGTTTATATGCGTACTTTGAATTAGTGGGATGGTGTATAATTGTAACAACTTGAACTGTTGTTTCCAAGAGTATTGGAAAAGGATGATGTGAGGAAACTGTCACTAATTTCTGGAATGATACAGTCTAGGATGATCGGATCCGATCACAAATGAAATATAACTGTGCAACAGTAGCACCTTGCTGCTTTACAGAACAGAGTTTACATGGTTAAGGATTTTTGAGTAGATGTGGTGAAATGCTAGGGAGTGGATCTTTCCAACATATGTATGTGTTGTGAATCAACAGTGCAACAAACTGTTACTGAAAAAAACGTGTAGGAATCAAGGAAGTAGTACAGGCAACTGTTGCATGAGTTTTGGAAGGAAATGGAGAGCAAGGGGAGATTTTGGGAGAAAGTAAGTGATGCCCTATGTTCTGGGGGTAGATAGAAATGTAATAGAATTAGCTGAGAGGTACTGAGAAGAGAAGAGTTAGGCTGAAAAAGTAAGCATTGTCAAAAAGGCAGACTCAGTCCAGAGAGTTTCACACATATCTACTTTAGAGACATTATTTGCAACATGATTCAATTCTTTCACATTTGGTTTTCTCTTTGTCAGTTTTTATCCAGTCAGCTCTCTTCTCTGTTGTCCCCCTTCATAATTTCTCTGTATCTTTTCCTCCTTCCCAATCTTCTCCTCTTCCAGTCCTCTTCCATTTAGTCCCTCACTGTGGGATTCAATTCATTAATGTTTGCAGTGAAATGCTTCTGAAATGCTGCACTAAAAGAAGGGCAGAGTATGTCTACTAAATGTATACAGCAGCTTTCCACTCTGGTACAGAGCAGATTTCACCCAATGTATTGCTTATATATTATACTATTTCAGTCTCCTGGATATTTGGGAAATTTTGCTATTTGAATTTTAATGCTAAACTCAGAACTGTAGCTTTGAGTTGATTTTATTCTCCCATGTCAGCCAGTAATTAAGAATGTGAAAAACAAACTGCAGTGGAGAGTCAATAATCCAAATACTTCTGTATATCACATAGCATCCAGATTGTTAGCAAATTTCTCTTTGATAACAACATGTTTTCTTTTGCACTGGCAAAATGACATGACATAGCCCTTGCAGTTGAGAAGAACATGTATTTTTTTCAGATGGATTAGTTCAGGTAAGCAGATCTGATTCAAATATTTAACAGATTGTCCATAAATCTGACATTCGTGGGAAGCTGCTAATTCTGAAGTGATCATAAACACTTCACAAATGCAGAGACTTCAGTTAGTGCATAACTCACCGAAGACTAGAAACTGAGATGGTTGCTTCTGACAAACCTTTCATTGATGTGTGTGTCTAACCATCAAAAGATGAACAAAGAATCAGCATGTTTCATAAAATACTCTCCTTGTTTATTTTAATTCTTCTGTAAAACTATTTGACATATTTTTAGATTATTTCTTGGATTTACTTTTTGTTGCGATCAATCTTGATTCAACGAAATGTTCTTACCAAAACATTTTTAATAATGAAACAATTACAGCAGTAAATTTACATAACCAATGAGTTCTTTAATTGTTTCTTTTTACTACAGTATTCTCCTTTATTTCAGAGTAGTGTCTGCTAGTCAGTGTGGACCAAAGAAAATAATTTAATTGAAACTGATTGAATTTCTTCATTAAGGCTTAAAGTTAAAACAGTTTATTGGACAATTCTTCATAATTGCAGTGACTCTGTAGTTCTGGGTTAAAGCTAGGGGTAGCAGCAAAAATTCCACACCAGTTTTGGAGAAGTAAAAGCCAGACTGCACAGTAATTGTCATTCCTGCCACCCACGAATGTGATGCAGCCCTTAATTTTTCCTGCCCATGTGACCATCCTTGAAGGAACAGTGGGAACTTAGTGCCAAATGTCTCTGTGAGAACCTCTATGGTAATTCTTGCTTCTTCTCTTCACTAGTGGAGTAAATCAAGGACCAAGCCAAAGATAAGCTATGTTTTGATCCGAGATTTAATTGCAGAGAACAGGGCATGGGTGCTCTCACTGATGACCACCTCTGGGGCTGTGGTGCAGGTTGCCCACTGTGCTACGCTGGGACTCATGTCTGAATCACTTTGTACCTCAGCCCATGCCAAGTAGCCACCAGGGCTTATTTGGAGGTATACTGAGCACTGCGTTAGGTCACATAAACGTGACCTCCAATGAAGGCTTAAATAAGGCTGCTGCAATGGGTGGGCCTTCAGCTGTGAGCTCCCTCCAGATGGGTGAATTCAATCATTTTGGTATTGCTTTTCTGCACCGTCTGGGGACCTAACCTCTTCTAAACCCATTCTATCTCCTTCCAAAGTGAGTGGCACTTCCTTATGATGCCAACATCTTATTAAACAAGTCTTGTAGCAAACTGTGCGCACACAAGTGCTAGATTGGGTGGTGCTCAGCAGCTTTCCCAACTTCTACTTACAAACATACTAAATGGTCACAATAAATTTTCCCCAAATTTACCCATCTTTATTCTAATCAAGGGACCTGAAAGAAGGCTGGTTGTGCACAGGGTATGAGCTGCCCCACATATTTTGCAGCAGGCATGAGGATAAACTCCTGTTCCTTTAAATAGTTTTAACTCTGATTCTTCTACTGAAGTGACTAGCAGCTTCTTTCGTGTCCGAAATAGTGGCATTTTGAAATAATCCAGATATGTGGGTGCAACTAATGAGACGAGTAAAACAGAAGAAGCAAACTTCAGAGCAAGATTAAAAATATACTATGGAAATAACCTGTCTAGGTTTTGACAGATGAAATTTGAAGACAAATGATTTGTCTTTCAAGCAAAGGCATTTTTAACAGAAAATTTAAATGTAATGTATGAGGAAGAGTTATGCTGATCTGAAAGGAGGATTAACTGACATGATCTTGATTGTAGGGTCATTATACTGCTACCTTGGAAAATGAAAACAAACAAAAAAAGTTAACAGGAGGTCAGGGCAGTGGCTTTTAGTGGCTTAGCCCAAGGGGGCAAAAAATATAACATACAGAACTGCAGAATGTAGGAATCGCCTGATTGTGGGAGATTTATGGGCTTTGTGGGGAACAGAGGGCCATGTTGCATTTCTACCACAGACCTGGGGGAGGGAGAACAGCCAGAAACAGCCTTCCCCAGCAATGTTTCCTGAAACGAGGGCTGCAGTGGAAACTATCTGGGTCTCTGGTTTGACTTAGCAATCAGGTCGTGCTGGAGCTGTGACATTCCACTCACTTCTGCTGCAAAAATCTTTATACGCAGAAAAAAAAAGAAGTGTTGCTAGATTGATAAAATGTGCTCATCATATAATCTTGTAGCGCTGCTCCGACAGAAAAATGTATAACAATATGTGCAATTTATTGATAAATGTCAGCCTAAATAGTCTGCGAGAGAAGGGGGGGAGAAGAAAGCTATACATTTCCCACAAGCACCCCCTCAGGCAACAGCTTGAGCAAATACAATACATGCGATGCAATAAACTAAGATTATGGGACTTCACCGCAGACAAGTGTGGCCTTCACCGTAGGCTAAGTAGGCAGTCACCTCAGCACTATATTTAAAGGGGCACTGGAATAACAGAGATAACGTGGTCATTCTCCAGTTCTCCAGACCAACTCTTCTACGACTGTTTCAATAACATTTGTCTTTCTGTCTGATAGGATGTTTCTGTCATTTTTATGTAGAACCTCAGGACTTACACATCTTAAGCATTGCTCACGTGCATGATTTTCATCAATGCAAGGGTGAGCATTAGTGTGAGCTTGTTTACAGCAGAGCATCTTACTTGAGTTTCAAGCCCGTTCAGGCTGTGGTTGCCAGCTCTGGACTCCCACATGGGGCTTGACCCCATGCAGGTGCAGAGCTGACTGCAGTCTCATGTACCTAAAACCAAGATGTGTACATGGGGCATGTACAGAGGGCCCCACTGCAGTCAGGGTGGACCATTTTGGCACAAGGCTGCAGACCAAAGAGGTTCACAGCAGGGAATGGAACATTAAGAAGTCTTTTGGTTCTTCAGAAATATGTGACAGAAGATGGGCTGAGGGATTTTTCAGTCAAAGAAAATCGCTGCAGTCTGAGGGCACAAATACCATTTTCATGGTGGGGATGATGGGGTTTATGCTATAATCGTGGTCCAGTTCAATTTCTTGTTGCAAGCTGCATTTCAGTAAGTAACACAAAGTGACTACAATCAGACTCTACCTTCCAGCAGGAAAACAAAATTTTAAGGTGGAAAAAATGACAACATCTGGCCTAAATAACAATCTGAAGAGGATATTCTAAGCTTACATAGTCAGATCTCTATTGAAACACAGACTTTCTCACTGGTGGCACACGTAAACAGCAAAATACTAAACAAATAATTTTTTCTGTGTACATTAGAACTCTTGTAAGTGAAAGACCCTTCTAAAACTGCATGAAACTGAGGCACCTTAAAGAGTTAAAAACCCATGCAGTTATTGGTATTTATAAGGCAGCTCAGATTTGGAAAGGATCTTAATGAGAACATTTAGTCTTCATTACTCTTAACATTTTGTTTTCAAATAAATACTCATACCTGTGCATGTAAGATTTGGGGTGCTTTATAATTACACATGTAATAAATCTCTAAAATAAAAAATTAAAATATACATAGGTTGTTCTCCTGTACTACCAGAACCTCAGGAGACTTTTTCCATGTAGGCCTGCTAAAATACATATAAGCTGAGGTACTTGTTTTTGATACTAAGCTTAGTATACAGAGAAGCATAAATCACATTTTTCCTCTTTACTGCTGTTTCCCTCAGTTAGTTTTCCCATAATGCCTCCGCAGAAGCTGACAGTTGGATGTGGCACAAGACCCTGCTGGACAACTGTCAGGTTTGTTGAAGGATATTAAAGAGAACTTGATCATGTGTCAGCTCTCTTCAAAATACACTCACATTGGAAAAGTGATATATCTGTCAAAGCAAGGACTTCAGCATTTGGCAGAACAGGCCATTTTCACAAACAAAACTGTCCAATTACATTAGGGGGCATGAACTTCAGGTGTGTATGCCAGGGACAGAAAGATCTGCAGCCACACATCACAGATACTGTCTCCTTAAGCCATATGGTTGGATGTGGGCTGCATCTCAAGCATAGTTTCTTTATGCTTCATAGATTAGGAATTAATTTAAAATTATCAGAAACATAAATTGCTGCTTTGAACTTCTACATGAACTTTTTTTTTTTATTTCACTGAAGGCTGCCAAGAATTCATTTTAGGAGAGAGAGAGAGAGTGGAAAATTTATCAAGTTTGATTAGATGATTAAGAACTAAGCTATGGAACAGAAATGCTTCTTTCTTGTTTTGTTTTTTAAATGCTTTTAGGAAGACTAGTATGAGTTTTGATTAAATAGCATCATTGGTTAGGAAACAAATTGTGCCTGAGAGAATAACAGCAAAGACTTTTTCTTGGAAATATGTTATAGTTGAGTTTAGGTCTTTTTTGGCTCACACAAAAATGCAGACATTTGGTGGGAGTAAGCTTTCAAGTTAAAACTGCTTGTATCACACACAATATCCTGTGTGTGGGGAACTGTTATATTTAAGTTCAAGAAAACCATCAAGATTCGGTGACAAGGATGGAAACTGTCTTGATCACATTGTTTATGCCAAAATGCTCATTTTTGTGTACAAGAAATTTCAGACTTCATCTGTGTGTGGAGGTAAAACACTGCAGTGTAGTAGAAAGTCATATAGAGTCTTTGACAGGCACAATTTACAGAAGATGAGCTCAGTTTTGGGAGTAGTGTTAGGAGATCCTAGGGTGAATTTAGCGTTTTTAGGTTGCTTACAATTCTATTAAAGAACTGTAAACTTTTATACAACCTTTTTATTTAAATTATGTTAAGTTTTCAGAACGGAAATGTGAAAAACATGACGTTGAGACAAAGTTTCTTATTCCAACTAAACGTCTGGGCTAAATTTTGTGCTGACTTTTACCTTGTGCGGTCCCACCAAAGTCTGTTCATTAAAATGACAGCTCTCAATATTTATTTTTTTTCCCTTTCTTTCCCAATTTGCAGAAGCAAAATCCCACTTTGATTAGCAAACTGATTTATTTTGAATGAAAATAGCAATTCTTTTTTCTCCCCCTCTAAGGCAGAGAATTCTACATGAATGTTCTCAGTTCCAGGACAGCAAGGTACCTCTTCTTTGCCTCCTGGTTACTCTGTGCTTCCTTAGCTAAGTCCCCACTAAGGAGTGGGAAAACTAACAGATAATTACAGTTCTTTATGTTGTCAAATAAGGAAATATATGCATACATGTACAGGCATGCACACACCTATATGCACTTATGTGCATATATATATATATGCACACACACACATGTTCTCCCACCTTGCTTCAATTTCCTCACAGGTAGGACTTCACACTTTATCCATTAGGAAAAATGTCCTCTTCCTTTGCTTTGTCTTCACTTGCAAAAAGATGTATTTTTACAGCAAGACAATACACAGCTACAAAGCTATCTGACTTTAAATCTTCATGAAGACCAATCTCAGGCAGGTTTGACATGAAGCATTTGGGCAGGATTGACAGTGTGCTTGTAACAGCTGAGGGTTTGAGTTTACCAGCTACCTTGTAGTAACTACTAGTGGTTTTAAATTAGCTATATTGTGTGCTTACAGTGTATTAGCCATAAAAGATTTGGGTACCTTGGTCCATGCATGCTGAAGTAGACAAATGGCTCTACACCTTCTTTTTGAGGCTCTCTGCAAACTCAGAAAGACATTTCTGCAGTTGCAGTACTAATTTTATGTTTTCAAGATCGTTTTTATTCACAGCTAGATTTGTCTTTTTATTTTTTTTTCTTGTGAGATCTCTGGAACCCTCCCTTGTCTCCACCTAGTCTTTTGTGTCATTGCCCTGATGGATGTAACTCACCTATTGAGAAATAGGCACTATTCTGTGTTATTACATTTGTTTCAAAATCCTCATCTAAAAGTAGCTTAATTTCTGTAGGGCTGACATCATGATTGATAGGAATTTCTACATCACAGTCAGTAATCCTTAAGAAACTAAATACCTAAGTGGAAACAGTTGTAGTGAGGGCTTTTAACTGTATGTCCATGATAGCTGCACAGTAATGTGGTGACATGTCACCATGACAATGATGTGACATGTCACCTCACACAATGACATGTGACAGCCACAGAGTAACTCTGGCACTATGCGATAAATCACAGTTTGTGCATAACTGTGATCAGCTCTCTAGCTACTGATCCAATTCTGGTACAGATACAACACTTCAGACTTCTAATTAGTTCCAAACCTCACTGTTTCAAATCAATTGGTCAACTCAAAGTTGGGCAGATGGTAATGTTAAGAGCAGATATGAGGGAGGTGAAGTTATTTGTGTAGAGATCTTCAACACAGGCTTGGTAATGGGCTTTTCTTCTTACCTGCAACAGGGCATAAGGGAACTCGTGGTATACTACAGGTAACAGATGACTGGTGGGGACCTGTGTCCGTTAACTCCTGCCCCTGTGCAGGCAGGCTAGAGGGGCCATGAGTGGACCAATCCCCTCTGTCTTCCCAGTTCTCCAGCAGGACAGACAAGCTAGTGTGGATGCAATGATGAAGGGCCATGGGCAGCTCCATTGCTGACTGAGGAGCAGGTGTAGGATGCATGGTTTGGTCCTTGCTCTGCAAGAAACACAGTTACACTGAACTTTGGCGGGACTGGGAAGCTGGGATGATCCCCAGCCTCACCTCTCTGCATCTCAGAAGTCAGTCTGGTCTGTTGGCACTATCCAAACCAAGCAGCCTTTCCTGCTTGTTTGAAAACATCCTTCTTATTTAAACATGTCATTGTTATGAGGGCTGGGTGACAGTCAGACCTTAAGCGGCAGGTCTGAGCTTTCAGAAACTACCACTTATTTTAACTATTCCTTAAAAAAAAAAAAAAAAAAAAAAAATCCCCTTCCATCTCTCCTGACCCGTGATGTGTCCTTCCCGTCTCTGTGGTGCCTGTAGTCCTGGAAGATAATCTTTGTGTGAGACCTTCAAAATTTTTAGTTTTATGAATGTGATGACTGATCTAAGATTACTTTTTTTTGTTATTTATAATTGTTTGGTCCCATTCAAGGACTATGTATCTGGAGTCACATTTGAAGGTCAATGTTTATGTAAGAGAGAGATCTATTATGGCTGCTCAGAGCTAGATCTGAAAGAGATGTAGATGCTGTAATGCTGACCACCACAAAACTGGCACATAAGGGGTCTCTCACTGTGGACCCAGCACCTCATGCATGGAGCCTCCCAGCTCAGAGCTGCAAGGAGTTAGGAATAATCTCCATGAACAGATACAAACAGTCATATTCAACTGTAAGGCAGAATTACAGCAGGATTTATTACAGTGCATTCAGTGTCCAAGCTAACACACTGTGAGTCTCAGCTGCAAGTGTGGGCAAGGCGATGGGCTAATTCAGCTTTATATACTTTAGAGAGGCACTGGCTTTTGCCTGTCTGGCTTGTAGGGTGGGTGTAGCCATTGTATGAGTATTAGTGCTCATCTCTGCATTGACCTAGGGGTTTAGAAAAATGGGTTTAAAGGCTGCTGTTGGCCTGTTGAAGTTAGTCCACTATAGAAAAGTGATTTCACTCATCAAGAGATGGAAAACCAGCCTGAATATGGCACTGTAGCCCACATCTGAGATAAGAAAAGAGGAGCAACTCTTCATTCTGATATAAAAAACCTGACTTGTATATTTTTTTGTGTAGTGAAACATCTTCAGTGTGCTTTTGCCATGAAATCTCTACAATGTTGGATAAGGTTGTTAACATGGAAAAATATGGATTGGGCTTTTTTCCCATGGGTGTGGCTGTGTTTTAAAACAGAGCACCCCATTGCTCCTCATATCATGCCCAGTGTTTTGGTAAGGTGCGGGGTGTGCTCTGAAAGAAACTTTGCAGAAATAGGGGAACTCTGTCTCCAATCTAACCAGGTTCATACGTGGGACAGATGCTGAGCTCTGCATTGCTGCCAAGGCACATGCAGTTTTGCCTGTACACACATACACACACACCCACCCACAGAGTTTTTTGGCACCCAAAGTACTTGTAAGTCCAAAAGTAAAGCCCAGCTGAATTCAGCAGTGTGCTTAAATTCTATCTGAATCATTTTTTCTCCAAATTTTCCACTATAACATTTTTAAATCCTTTCTTTAAGATAATTGTCAATATAAAATATACTGTATCTATGAATAGCCTCATGAAGTTCTGGTCTGTATATTTTATTGGCATTTATGATATGTATGTTATACTATTTGCTATTCACAAAAACCAGAACATACCTAAACTTGCACTGGTAAACTTTTATACCTCTTTTTCTCTTTCCATCCTCATCTTTCTATCTGTATAGGAATCATGACAATAGAGATTCCACTGCCAGTACAATTTCAACTTCACAGTAACTTCAGTTGACATAACGATTTGAGATATTCACGGTTATGGCTATGTCAGGCTCTTCACAAACTTCAGTTAGTGGAATAGCTCTTCCAGTTGACAGGTTACTTGCTGGAAAATACAAGGGGATCTTAAATTTTAGTTCTCTCTCTGCTTTGCTCCATAATTTAATCTCTTAATTGTCATGCAGAGTGTTTCCATTTATTTAATGATCTGTGTGGTGGTCTACACTGGGTTTTAGTAAAGGTCTTGATGCATGTGATGCTCAGCCTCCAGCCAGCACTAAAGGCTCACCATAAGAGAGCTCAACAAGTGATGAGAGAAGGTGAGAGACGAATGAAAAAAATTGAAGGTTGAAAGCAGTAAGACTCTTTACCAAACTTGAGGTATAAAACTTGTTCTTTTAGTAATGTGAAAAGCCTTAAAGGCCTTCAGATTCACCTGAGTATACTCTAGCCAGGGTGGTGTAAGGCGACAAGCTGGTCCACCATCTGCACAAGCTGAAGTTCAAATCTTTCAATTCTGCTTCTACCACATTCTGGGATTGCTTCCCAATATAGCTGGTACCTGATGAATCTTTGCTTCAGACCAGTGTCCCCACCAGAAGTGGACTTCTGTTCTTAAAGCAAGATGTAGGAATGTCAGAACATGGGGATCATTTTGGTATCCTGGTTGGAAATTGGCCAGTGGATTCAAAGCTGGAGGGAGGGGAAATTTGCAAACAGACAGGCTATGATGCTGCACGCTGAGGGAAAAAGGGTTTTCATACCTTGTACTGCAAGGCTGCTGGGTAGGCAGGAAAGCCCTGATGGGCTCAGAGCAGCCCCGGCATAGCAGCTAGCAGGTCACTGAGCTGCTGCAGGGCACAGGGCCATTGGGCACAATGTCCTGGCCCAGGCATCACTGGAACCCTGTCAGCTGTAGGGTCTTGGGGGTGTTTCTTCCTGTTTGGGCACAAATCCCAGCAGGGGACCCTGACAGGGATTTTAAGAGCTTTTTTGCATTGCTCTGGCTCTCTCCAGACCAGGGGTCCCAACAAGGGTGTGAAGACTGTTGAACTCCATGTTATATGTTCAAACTCTGTGCTTGAAAGCAAAGGGATAACCCAGAGTTTTAGGTGTGAGCCTATAAAACTGGGAAATATTTACCTCCTAAAATGCAGGTAATGATCATTGCTGTGAAAGCTGAGAAAAATCTGCTTGGTAAGCAAGCACTCTAAAAAAGTCAAAGCATTAAGATGGTTTAATTGGCTTAATTTACTTCCTGTTACTTTAAAATATGCCTGTTTGAGCCTTGACATTACAGCACTTCAAGATGCTCCCTCTCTGATGCTGCATCAAAGCACTGTTAAGCAAGAGGGGCTGTAGTTTAAAGTGGCAGCTCTAAAAATTACGGTTCTCCTCTTGCCCTCCTTAACTCCCAGCAGCAAAATCCCAGCCCGATTAGCAGACTGATTTATTTTACATAAAAATAGTAATCTCCCTTTTTGCTCGTCTCCTCCCAGTTGGTGAATTCCATTCCTGACATCTGCAGTTTCATCTGGATACTGTTCTATTTTTTCTCCATACCCCACCTTCAATGCGTATCGAATTGCTGGGTGCTGTTAAGTATCTGCTATATTTCACTGCAGAAGTGGGTGCATTTGGATGATGAATTGAATATTTTCTATATATGAATAATCTTCAATATCCTGCTTATATCCTTTGGGGTGAAACACATTATGGGTCACATTTTAAAACTGTTTAGGCACTTTGCTCAAATCAAGCATTTAAATAACTTAATCTTTTCTTCTGATATGGACTTTTATTTATTATTACCTTGTCACTGTTTCTAATTAGATTAATTTATTTTATACAGCAGTAAAGGAGAAAGATTAAGACACAGTATGATGCCTTCTACCCCTCAGTACACCCAAGATGGAGGCCATCTCAGGTGTGTGTTGGCATGACCATGGAAGTGTAGAGCCAGGCCTGATGGCAGCATCCAGGAGAATAGCATACTGTGGGATATCAGTGAAATAGTAGGAGGGCAATATTTTCCTCTTTGCATTCTATGGTTTTAGTGAGCGAAGAAAGTTGCTTTGCCATGCTTGTCACCTTCCAAAGCTCGCTCACTCAGATTTCAAAGCTCGTGAAAAGTCTTAGAAGTTTCAAAGTGATTTTGCAAAACCTCCAATTTTTGGCTTTTTGATGAAGTGAGGGAATTTGCTTGCTCCTGTCTTCACGAGCTTTGGATCGTCAGTGCATCCTGGTGTCTGTAACTAGGCCCTGTGTGTCTCCAGTCTCTGATGCCAGAGGTGGCTCTGCAGGGACAGAGGTCTGCCACCCCATAGGGGTGGGCAGGGAGAGGTCAGGGACGAGGCCAGCCCTGGTTGTGTGCCAGGTGCTGCCAGAGACTGGGGTCTGAGCGTGAAGTCTGGTCTATGAAGAGACCATACTTTGCCAGGACGATGTTTTCTTGCTCTCCTCCCATAAAGTCCAAGTAATTTCCCAAATTTGTTTATATTAAGGTGTAGCTGGACCTTAGACTAAAGCAGGGGTGAAACCATTTTTCTTGTCCTGTTTCCTAATAAGCTCAGGTGAACTTGCAAAAAGCTCCCTTGAAGACCCTGGAAGAATATCACATTTCATGTTTGCTGAAAAACTCTGTCATCCCCTCGCGATCAAAATGACATTGAAGATATGAATGGGGTCATCCAACTTGCCAAACATTTTCGAAGAGAGAGTGAAAACGCCTTTCCTTTTCGGGGGATACTTAGAGGTGAAATGGTAGAGAGCAGCAACTCCTGGAATCACTTCAGTGTGGAGGTGGTGTTTCAGGAACACAGGGTGAGGGATCCATAGCTGGAGCAGGACTGGTTGAAATGCTTTGTGCATCCCCAGAGAAAGAGGGGAGAGAGAGGGAGTGAGAGAAAAAAGGAAAGAGGCATTATATCAAAACCAGGTGATTTTTGTCTAGTATTGAGCTGAAAGTTTTGCTCAGCATTAATCATACTAGAAACCAATTTTCATCCTCCTGTATTACTGATTTCAGGAAAAAGGGCATTTGGAAAGAAGAAAAATGCAAAGAAACTTGACTGAGGTATTTAATGCTATGAGTATGTAGTGAAAAACGATCAGTTCTTCCTTTTCATGTTAAGTCCTAATATAGCAACAACCTGTCGTTCACTAAAATTAATGGCAGGTACATTTAGAACAAATGAGACAATATCTTTCTTCACCCAGCATGTCCCCAGTCTCTGAAATTCACTACCACAGCAGGTCATAAGGACTACTAGTGTAGCTGGAAAAGCTATAGAAGTTTATGTCCAGATACCATCACTTATACTTGCTAAAATAAGAATGATCTAACCACAGCTTATGTTCAGAGTCTACAGTGATCTCTGAAATAAATGGAAAAAATTTGGTCCTCAAGGTGCTCCAAGATGGCAGACAGTTTTACTCTTCTTAGATGTTCCCATAGTTTTGGTTTTTTTGTGGCTTGTTGAGTTTCATTTTTTTATATATCTTTTCCTTTTATAAACCATTGGATTTTTAAAAAAGATGCCTGAGATTTGCTGTTAAACTTCCATTTGCCAGAAAGTTTTTTGCCCCATGCTGTAAACAGCTGCATGAAAATTGAATATAAGATGCTAAAAATCGATAGGCACAACTGATTGCTGTTCCAAATGAGAATACCAAGCGTTAAGACACTGAGAAATCAAATTGATGTCCTGTAAAACAATAAGTTCCGATTAAGAAATATCAGGTTGAGAGAAATTCCTGAAAGCAAGGAGACAAGGGAAGATGAAATACTTTTGAGAGTGAATGATGAAGTTGTTGGTTGTGGGTAATTTTGAATTCCCTTTACAGTCCATTACAGCACATCAGATCTGTGGCTGATCAGAGGAAAACCTGTATGGTGGCCAGGGATGTGTCAGCAGTCGGGTGGTTAGTAAAAATTTGTTTGTACTTTTCTGCATAGGCAGGTACTGGACATTTACACATTCTCCTTCCCCAGCTGCACCCTCAGCAAAGGAGTATCTTTGCACATGCACAGAAATCATTCTGCATGGTCTTATAGAAAACATTACATTATTATCTTCTTCAATAGTAGTTTAGGTTATCTAGGACATCTGATTGGGATACTGTACAGCTGAAGAGTATTTTTTTATACAAAATCTCTGAGGGGAGCTTATGGGCATGTTTTGGTGCCTGGTTTCAAGAACCTGACCCCACAGACACTTATTGGTGTGAATCTTAAGTATATGAGTAGAGCCGTTAAGGTCAACAGGACTTTTTGCATGACTACTGCTCAAGTAAGACATTTGCAGGGCTGAGCCCTCAGCTTGTTAACTCTTTGGTAGACAAAACTCATGTATCTTCTTTATCCTAGCATGTTGTGGGCCACATTTTCAAAAACAGGGTCTGTGCCAGTGCACGGTCAAGATTTTGTCTCTTCATGTACGTATGATAATTGCAGGAGCAAACATCCCAAGGGCTGTAGAGGTAAGCAGGCAAACCTGGCTTTCCTTTGATGCCTCTTTGTAATTTTACTTGCCTTTGCTTCTGGTGCACTGCTTGTCCCTCCAGCTGTATCACTACAGCAGAAACACAGTGGTAAATCAGGGCTTGATGACTTCTGGAGAAGGTGTCTGCATCTGAATTTTGGTCTCAAAAATGGCTTAAGAGGAATACAAATTTAAGATAAGTTCCTTTACTCTGATATGGATTTTCATTTGATTTTTACTGTATGTTTTCAAAAAGAACTGTCAGTGTGTTTGTTCAACTGAGTATATATGATGTTATAATTGTTTTGTTTAGTACTGTAAATATTATGTGTGATTAATCTTGTTCATGCTGGAAAGGTATTTGAGTTTCTTACCAGACAGTATATATTTAAGGTTTGCTTTATTTATGTGGAGAAAATGACAAATACTGTAGCTGAGGGAACAGAAAAAATGAGAGCAGTGCACTAAAAAAAAATCTAGGTTGGAAACTGGGGAACAGTGCTGCTCTGCTGTGCTCTGGGTTGGGGTGACACTGTGTCATGGAGGGTCAGAGCTAAAGATTGCTGGCAACTGTCACATCCAACCTATGATAACAGAGAAACTAGAAGGAGCCAGATGAGCAGGATGTGACCCTAAAGGCTAAGGAGAATAAGCCAGAGAGCCTGGAGGAGGCATCTTCCCCAGAGTTTAAATCTTTTGTAAATAGCTTGTTCCATCACAAGTACTGATATCATGACCCTGAGCTATTGAAGTTGCTGCTTTCAATAGATCCTGGAGGCTCCATTAATACTGCTAGATCATTCACACAGGATGACATGATATTCCTTTCCTTTCCTTTCCTTTTTTTTTGTACTTCCTGAGTGGTGTGCACTTAGAAAAAAAAAAGGAAGAAAAAAACCTCCAACAGCCCTTCTTCAAGAGTGCATCTACTTAAAATGTAATAATAAATTGCACCCCATTAGGGTTAAAATAAACATAGCTACAGCCCTGCCATACTTTTGGGAAACACCACTGTTCTATTTTATTTTAATACTGCAGGACTGTTTTGCTCTCACTCCACACCAGCCTCACAAATCACTAGTGCAGTGCTCTCACTAACTTGTCTGTATTATGTTCATTTTCTGGGTGGCAATAAATATTAGAATAAAATAAACTAAAGACTGCTGGCTGGGGCTCTGTTAGCTATCTTTATGGTTTCCACGGCAGCTGAATGACAGCTCAGGCTGGAAGCAAGCGGCCCCTTTTCACCAAGTAAATTTAGCCTTGGGAAGGATGAACATCTTCTAACTCTTGAGCTGTGATGGTTGATGCCAGTCAGTAAATCAGTCAGATTTTAATTATCGGACACATGACAGGGAGCAGTGACAGGCGGCAGTCCACTGGAGAGCATTCCTTCAAAGCAGCTTTAAAAACAGAACAGCACTTGAAGAGGAAAACCAAGTGAACAGAACACAGTCACAGCTGAATTGCAGGACATTAATAGCATGATGGAATTCCCTTCCTAATAATTTTAACTGCTTCTTGGCCACAGCCTTCCAGACCAAGTAGATCTAATGCAGCTTTATTGGGAATTTATTTTTTCTAAACCTACTTTTTACAGACCTGTGGTTTTTAATAGAGTTTCACACAGTTACTTGCATAAGCAGCTGTTTGGTGCAAAGAAAGCAGTGACAGATTTATAATGCAGCAAAACCTGCTAATTGGATAGATGAAATTGCATTTCTGACAGTGGCCCCTCTATGAAAATTGGTAACATACCTCACAATGATTTGCGTATGTAAGAACTTGATTATTTATTATATTTTGGCTTTTATGTTAATCCTATGATTAATTCTTGGGTAATTACCTACAAACACCTCCCTGGAAGCCTCTTTAGATAATAAGGGCTTGGTGTTTAGTGAAAGGTTACGGGAATTTTACAAAATCTATTTAGAGAATTCTCAGGATATTTAGAAACACTTTATAGTTTCAATGTGTATTTGGGGGAAACTGGGGAATTACTAAATATTAGCTAGATTTTTTTTTGAAAGACCTATTAAAGGAATCAAATTCATCTTTGGAAATTATCACTGAGCTAATAAAAAGTTTAAGAGAAAATGTAATAATAATAATAACAACAACAATATCAACAACAACAAAGCTCTTAGCTATTCAAAATATATTAATGTGCTACCTTTCCAAGTGGGCAGCTTGCCATTGTTTGTTAATTGCAATATGTGAAAAGGAAACTGAAGTGTAGCCTTAAACTGTTCTGCTGTTTCTCTTGCACTGGTTTAAGTTCATTGTTTAGGCTCCCATGCCGAAATCGAGAGGAAGTCTTTGATCATGTTTGGTCGCATAGGATGCTGTACAACCTTTCACACTATACCCACGTTGCCGTAGTGCACAGGGCACTTCACATGCAGGATAACCTACCCCCGCTCACACAAACCCATTCAATGTACCACCAGGACACAATGCAGCACAATTCAGAGCAGAGCTTAGACTCTGCTGAGACTACATGAAGTTGTGAAAACAAAAATAATGTTTGACTTAATCTCAGTGAAGATTGATAATTTTTCAATGAGTAATCCACAGCCAGATACAAATAGGCTATGCTTTAGAATTGGACCCCTCATCTTCTGCGAAAATAAATGTGTCTCATACTGTCACAAAAATCACCCAGCATCTGCAAATGAACCCCTTTTCCCAATGGGAATCATACTGTGCACATGAACTCTGGTTTGGTTTTGATGTTCTAGGCTTCAAAATTAATTTTAATTTAAAGGCTTCTTTGGGAAGAGCTTTATAATAGGAACACAAGTTTCCAACAAATACATAACTGCTCAGCATTGTTGGAGTTTCTTGGTAATCATCTTCACAAAGCTAAAAAGCTTCATTTTTATTATTTGTTTTATAAAAAGAAATCTGTAGATTGTCAAATGTTCAGGTTTCCTTGTTTTGTTTTGTTTCTAAAAGAAACAGAGGAAAGGAAAAGTACCATTTTTTTTAAAATGCCTTTATTTTCCAATCAGGTAATTCAAACATCCTCCCCAGCTGACAGGAACAGAGACTTAACCAGTACCTACCCAAAACAGGCTTGTCAAGTAGTTGTCAGCTTCCAGTTGTCTGTGATTCTTAAAGTGTGGAACATGTAATTAGTCTTGTTTAGATAAATCATGGGCCAAACCAAGGACAAGGATCAGAGCCTTCTGTGCAGGACACTGTCCTGTGCATTCTGGCTATAAGAGGGTAACTCAGCGTTCATGGTAGTGCTGTTTTCCCACTTAAAGTCAGGGGAAGAAGACATGAAGTGCAGTAACACAGGATAAACCTTTTGCTCTGGCTCTGTACCTGACTTCCAGCTGCTAAACTGCATTGGAAAACAGTTAGAAATACATTCAATACTTCCCAAATGCTCCTTTCCCGGGAAAACAATTGCTGCAATTGCTGCAGTGATGCTTTCTGGCTGTAGATGGGAGGGGATAAAGGTGTGCATGCTTGGGAAAAGTGAGTCATCCTGCTGATGGTGAATGGGGAGAGACTGTCCCTGAGACAAAACCTTGGAAGTATGGCTCACTGTGAGGGCATTTGTAAACGTCTAGATTTAGTCAGTTTAGGAGAATGTTTCATGCCTCATTTTATGTAATTCGTAAATAAGGATGTATTATTTGAGACTGACGTTAGTGAAACGTAGAACAGAATGTGGACCTCGTGTTAAGTTCGCTAGAGGATATTCATCTAGTCAGGATGAGTTGTTTTATTATGTTGTTCAGATGTATAAAGCAGGTAATTCAGGTGACTTAAATAGTAAGCTGTAATTTCTACAGAAAATAGAGATTTGTAAGTAGACAGCAATATATGTCAGTGTTTTACTGTGATTATTAAATGTTACAGGAAATGCATCGCATAATCCATACCCTTTGTGGTTTTTTTATTTCTGTGTGAACAAGAGGATGTTATGGCTGCAGACAAAGAAAGAAATCATCCAGCACTGAGTTTGATGTAAAAACGCCACCCTCTTTATAAGGCAGCACCTTCTGGGTAGGGGACAAATAACCCAGACAAAGAAATAGCCCTTTTGGAAAGGTGGGAAGGTAATAAAAAAACAGAAAACAGATGAACTAGGTCTTTTGCTAGTGTAAGTCAACATAGCTTCATTGGAATGTAATAAAGTAGAGATATCTTTCTGAGAATTTTGCAGATTTGGGGGAAGAAACACCAGTGGAACTCAGAGGAGATTCCATATATTATTGGAAGTTTATGACATCCCAAAAAGATAGCATTCTTTACCTAGGATTTAATATTAAGGAAAGTTTGTGTGGATTTCTAAGGGAAACACACTACAGTGAATGGCAAAGTAATATTATCCACTAATACCAGATAAAAGATAAATTATGTCTTACCAAATGTGACAACCAAGTCCTCTCATTACAGGCAGTATTTTCACAGTAATATTTTCCTATTCCTGTGGTTTTAGTTGACAGTGAAATATATAATCATATACTTGAGCATTCAAAGAACCTGCTTATGATTTGCTATTCCTCATCTGTGCAAAGAGAAGGGTTTCTGGGAGTTTTTCTTCTCTTCTTGCAGTATTTTGCACCTAGATAAGGAGAGAGAAACATGGGAAATTTAAGATTAAGCCTCTAATTTAAACTAGAGTGTGCCTAACTGCCAAATTTGAAATAGAGTCTGAGATTTCCAGGCAAAGTTTGGTTTAGAAATAGGGTCCAGGAACAGTATCTGCATACAGATTTAAATCTGAGCCTCTTTCAGATATCAATCTGCTTATCAGTCTGTTTGAACGTGTACTGGAGAGGGAAGAGGAGATGGTCGCAGTTGCTTTGGACTGGACTGTTGGCAAGGGCAGGGTGACAGCCACTGCCTGTGACAGGGGTCTGATGCTAGTTATCCTGACCTTGATCCATCACATTGGCCAATGCAAAATGAGCACAAATGCTATCATTTTAGTAATGATTTGCAGCCACTTTGTACCATGCAAGCAAATGCTCAAGGCACATAGTAAAGGAGATCAGAACCCGTGTCTAGTTAACAAAATGGCTGTCACTCAGGTTGTTCACGTCAACATTTTCCCCTGCATCTCTGCTTCTTAAAAGATGTTCTTGGTCTTAAAGTGTGTTTACAAATTTTAATTAACTAAGTCTAATAACAGTTTTTGAGAGGTAGAAGCTCTCTTCACCCACCACTAACATGTAGCTGCTCTTTTAACAGTGAACAAGAATGCTACTGAACAGTTTTGGGCAGGAAATAAACAGTTGAAAGCGTAGGTAGGCAGAGAGGAGCTGGAAACTGTCCAGAAGGCAGATGCACAGAGAAAACAGTCAGGAACTCTGGTTAACATCTTATCTGAAGGCTTACTCCGTTAACATTAAAGTTCCTCCCTTCATACCATGCTTGGTCATATTGGCCCATAAAAGAAACATGAGACCTCTTGAATCACTCTCCCCACTTTCTGTAGCACCCAAATATTTTTTGGAGATGCTCTGTTCAGATACAGACTGGACATGAGCCCACTTCAATTAGAACACTTATAAAGTCTTAAGACTTTAAAAATCATCTTGACAGATGAAAAACCAGTCAGCGACTGAAACTGGAAATTTCAAGTCTTATTGCCATCCTCAACTACACCAGTTTGAAGAGTTTCTCTTAACACTAGGCTTGTCAAATCAAAGCCTTACTGTTACTGGGTTAATCTACTTTACAGCAATGGGAAGGATGAAATATCTGCCAGGAAGCATTTAGTTGGGGGACCTTCTTAACAAATCTGAGCTCGGCATTAGTCGTTTTGAAGTGTGGAACTGAGCTTTTCTGGTTCTTAACAGGACAAATATCACTCTTGTTAATCCAGACATCAGAAAACTTTAGGGAAGCTTAGCTTTAGAGGGTGAACATGTAGTTGTTCAGCGGTAACTCCACTTTTCTTTGGTTGGTCTCATGATAACTTCAGATGGCAGAATGCCAGGAAAAATGGCTAGAATTGCAGAAGTCTTCTGGCCTCTGCAACCTGTGCACAGTCACACTTCAGCGCAGGAGGAGGTGGTGGCACACCTACAGTAGGAAAATATTCACTCTATTCCATCCAAAAGAGAAGGATTTAAACTTGTCTGTTGCTATTATTAAAGCAAAAACTTTGCAGAAGCAAGAGCAATTGTATGCTGCAGAACTTTATGTATACCCGAGCATTTAGAGTGCTTCAGAGACAGGAATAGGTGCCAGAAGCTGTCTGATATATTTTTGGGTGGCATTAAATTAGCTTCACTTGCAAAAAAAGAAATGATTTGGTAGAGTAAACTATATCCATCAATGGAAAAGAAGTGGTCAGATGGGAAAGTATAATATGACTGGCTTAGGCAAAAGGCCTTTTTTTCCCAATTACAATTAATTTCAGTGGACTTGGCCCTACAAGCCCCTGGCCTTGGGCACTTTTCACATCATAACAGTTGTGGGGAGGGAAAATGCAGAGATGAAATGCAGCCATTCAAAACTAGCCCAAAGCTGTTCTAGCAAATAGACAGACTTTTCTCATTTTCATGAAACCATTGAATATATGAATTTCACTGGATTCACTTTCTTGTGCCAAGGAAGTCAACATAGTTCATCCTGGCATGTTCAAAATTGGAAGGATCTGATTGACAGAAGAGGGAGATGGCAGATTCAGAATATTCAAATCTTGCTGTTGCACAGTTCACTGCAATACAAAAGATACACACACAAAGAAATACTGCTGACAGTCCATCCATTGCACTGTGCCATATATACTTACTTTACATTTCCTTTAAAATAATTTTTATGTTTTTCTGTTTTACTGTCTCATAATTATCTTTTAAACTTCATATTATATTTTCATATTTTAAGCTACATTCCTCATGGGTCATTTTTTAAAATTAGAGCCATGCAATGCTCTTCTTTTAGGGAACATATCTAACTATATCTTCTCTTCCAGTAAAGGTCTCTCTCACTAAATTTTATTTTCAGTTTTTGGACTGAGTGTGTCCAGAAATAAAACTTACCTCAAATCAAGAATATTTCTTAAGAAAATGTGGAATTTCAACTTGGAGCCAACAGGAAGCAAACATATGAAGCCCCAGTAAAGAGCCTTTGACCAAAATGCATGCTTATATTGTGCACTAAAACATGGTATACAGATATCCAAATTATCCTTAAACAAACTAGGGCATTTAATGAAAGCAGTCCCCCCCCCCCCCGGCCCATGGCGTGTGATTTCTCTTACAGGTACTTTACCCTATTTCTCTACAGAAAAAAATTATAGAATCATAGAATGGTTTGGGTTGGAAGGGACCTTAAAGATTATCTAGTTCCAACCCCCCTGCCATGGGGGGTTCCATGCCCCCTTCCACCAGATCAGGTCACTCAAAGCCCCGTCCAACTTGGTCTTGAACGCTTCCAGGGAGGGGGCATACACAGCCTTTCTGGGCAACCTGTTCTAGTGCCTCACCACCCTCACAGTAAAGAATTTCTTCCTTATATTTAACCTAAATGTACCCTCTTTCAGTATAAAACCATTACCCCTTGACCTATCCATACACCCCCTGATCAAGAGTCCCTCCCCACCTTTCCTGTAGCCCCTTTAAGTACTGGGAGGCCGCTCTAAGGTCTCCCCAGAGCCTTCTCTTCTCCAGGCTGAACACCCCCAACTCTCTCAGCCTGTCCTCACAGGGGAGGTGCTCCAGCCTCCTAAGCATCTTCGTGGCCTCCTCTGGACCCACTCAAGCAGGTCCATGTCCTTCTTCTGTTGGGACCCCCAGAGATGGACACAGCACTGCAGGTGGGGTCTCATGAGAGCAGAGTAGAGGGGGAGAATCCCCTTCCTGGACCTGCTGGTCACGCTTCTCTTGGTGCAGCCCAGGACACGGTTGGCTTTCTGGGCTGTGAGCGCACATTGCTGGCTCACAGTCAGTTTTCCATCCACTCATACCCCCAAGTGCTTCTCCGCAGGGCTGCTCTCTATCCACTCCTTGCCCAGCCTGGATTTGTGCTTGGGATTGCCCCGACCCACGTGCAGGACCTTGCACTTGGCCTTGTTGAACCCCATGAGGTTTGCACGGGGCCACCTCTCAGGCCTGTCCAGGTCCATCTGAATGGTACATCCCTTCCGTCCAGCGTGTCGACCGCACCACACAGCTTGGTGTCATCGGCAAACTCGTTGAAGGTGCACTCGATCCCACTGTCCATGTTGCCCACAAAGATAAAAATAAATGCCCCAAGATTTGCCACAATCAAGAGAATGGGCTGAACCCTGAAAACCCAGCTAAGTTTTTTATGAGCCTAGACAAAGCAGTTCCATTCAAGGTGAGATATGTGTGTGCCCCTGTGACAGTATCAGGCAGTGATACCCCATGGCACCTCACGTAGCTCCAGTGTCTGCAGAAACTCTCACCCTGTGCAGATCAGCTCTTCAGTAGTTCATGAAAGAATGGGGCAAACATCTGACTCCTATTTTTTCCTCTTATCCTCTTCCCCAATGCATCTGCTTGAGGGCTGTTTTGCTTTGAATCTTTTTTATAATATATAGGTACATTGCTATGTGTTTATGTCAGAGAGGGCCAAGCCAAAGGCAATGCCTTGCACTTACTGCAGAGAGATTGTTGTCAATCCTCAGTTGCTGTGGGATTTCAGAGTCAGGGACCAGTCCCTGTGGAAAGGTGGTAGGAATAGCCCTTTGCTTCTTCTCTTCTTTGTGCAGGTGACATGGAGACCTTCCCTGGGTGCTCCCCTGAAGAGCTAGCCCTGACCTGTCCAGGGAGGCCAGCCAAAAAAGGAGGGCAGCTGGAAGATGAGCAGATCTCCTCCACCCTCCTATCTGCATCTGGGAAAATGGCTTTCAGGTAGGGTTCTGGCAAAGAGCTCAATGTGAGTGTGCTTCCAGGAAGTGTCAGGGAGCAAATGGGTGGGAATTTCCTAGATTTCTGTTAAATCACGTGATCTGTTTGGTGTGGGGAAGAAACATCTTTTTTTTTTTTTTTTTTTCCCAGGGAAATGAGAAACCTGTCACAAATTTCATCCCAGTGGAGGCAGTCCAGGCAAATGAAGCATTAGGAGAGCATGTGTATAGTTGTATTCCTTTGAGGTTCCCCTCAGTTGACCATACACTTTTCCCCAAAAGGGGAAGCCATGGTCAGTAAAGCTTGCAAGTGTGTTATGAAATTAGGGTCTCCATTCTTGCATTTCTTAGCTCTGAGGCACTTCCCAAGTAACTTAAGTCATAGCAGTGTGAGTCCTCAAAACTTGGTCCAGCAGTCAAACATCATCAGATGATGAATGAATCCTGTCTGAATGCTGGTTTTGTAAGGAAAGCAGGTGAGTCCTGTCTGGTCCTGAGTTTGATTACGAAAACTTCAAACAGCACCAGCTAATATGTCTTCTCATCCTCTGCTTTATTTGCCATTAAACAATCCTTCCTCAGGCTTTCTTGTGTTCTACATAGTCATTCATTTGAACTGCCATTCTCTTTGGCAAGTTGCAGGATTTTCAAACGCAGGTTAAAACAGGTATTTCCCAAGGCAGATAGTGCACATACTTCTGGGAGCTTTTTGTAGCGTGTACTCTACTAAGGTCTAGCAGCTCCGGTTTGACATTTGTCTCATTTCAATCTTATGATTAAACACTATTTTAACCCATCAAAAAAGCCCTCTTTATGACACTAAATAGAATACTTCACATGAAAACTTTCCCATGAAAAGAAGATCTCTGGATATGAGACATACAGTAATTAATGCTGCTTGATAGAATCTATAAATGTACACTGTAGCAATGCTATTTGCTTTAAGTACTACTTTAAGCAGGAAAAGGCAATGAATCCCCCTTCCAGTGTCTGATTTTATGTTTAAGAGCTAATGAACTGAATTCTTCGTAAACATTGGCAAAAGATGCAAATGAACAGACAGATTCTCCAAATGCAAAGGGACACATGAGAAAGAGCTAATTTTACACAATTGACTCTCTAACCTTTTTGGATCAGTGGAATTAGAGGCTGATTAATCTGCCATGATTAGCATTTATTGAAGCTTTTGACACTGCTGCATTGTTTTTCTTTTCCTTTTCTTTTGTGTCTCTGAGAGTTAACAGTTTATAATACATTTAACTACCAGTCCATCACCCTGACAGGGTCATAGCTTTCCTTTATGGACTTTTAAAATTAATAACAGACAGTTCTATTTTGACATGCCCTTGCTTCTGCTGCAGAACTCGGCTGTTTAATTGTAGAGCTGGCCTCTTGTGGCCAAATGCTCCCAATGTTTAGTAAGGGTTGAAAATATGGATGTTAGGAGAAAAACTGGCAGATGGCTGACAAGGCATTTTTACTCATAACACACCAGTAAAACTTTAACTCAGAAGATTTAGTGCTAGAGCTTTGCAGTCAGCAAGCTGCAGCCATATGCAGATTTTTTTTTTCAAACTTCTAAACTGATGGTTTTGCAAAGTGTGCATAAGCAGCCTTTATTGATTATGATGTTAAAAATTGAAAGCGTCAGTATCATTTAGCTTGAGACACTTTTAAAGAAAAAATGAACATTCGTTTTCATTATGAATTCCTGATAGGCCAGACGCTAGTAAGGTCTATGGTCTTTATTTTTAAAACTAAAGCAAGGAGCACTCTTACTATGCTTTTTTCTAAAGGAAATGTTGTATATATGAATCAAACAGCACCTAACATATATACAGTAACTGTTGGTTCTTACACATTCATAGACTCCAGATGATGTCCCGACCCATGAAAGTGACTTGTTAGCTGGATATAAAATCACAGACACCATAAGCCTGGGTGATAGCTTCACAGCCTAACTTTCAGACACAAGTTAGTATTTATAACACTCTCAGTACCTATCTATCACTGCAAAAAGCGTGTTAAATAACTTTAAAGGCCTGACAAACCCACAAAACTAGGAAATGAAGATTTATGGGTGCACAGTCCATGAATTCATTCTATTGTGCCCAGGTGTTACGGCACACACAGCAATGACATACGTTTGCTTTAGTTTAACTGTGAAGTGATGCAAGTACATTATCACAGGTATCCTGCAATGGCCAGGCAACACTCCCCACCATTTTTTCCATTAAATGCAGTCAAACTTTGTGCTTGGTCATGAAACATGGTATAAAGTAGCTGGCTACTTACATCCTTTCTCTGTGATTCTATACCGCAAGACATTAATTCACATGTATCAGCTAATTATAAGCATGCTTTATACTAAAAAAATAGAAAATATGTTTTCCTTGAAAGCTCAGGAAAAAATGAGCTTCCTTAGTCTTAGTTCAGAAAGAACTAAATCAGATAATTTTTCAGTGAGGCAAATAAAAAGAAAGAATAGAAAAATACATATTTTCAATAGTCTTGTGAGAGTGTTCTCTGTCCTAAACACAACTTTGGTACATAAAAACCCCAAATAGGTGCATTTTCTAGTGCCGCTGAGCTTCAAATTTGTCTATGTAAAACAACATTTGTAGGTAAAAGAGGGATAGTTATGCACCTAAATATCTTTGCTCAAATGGCAAATGAGTATACAGTTAGATGGGTGACATGACAGATCATTTGTAGACACATCTCGCACTGGCCAGGGCAGCACTGCCTACCCTGACAAAGTTTTACCTGAAATCCCTTTTAGGAAAAAACACTGGAAATGGAATTCCCTTAAACCTTCAAGAACAGTGGTGCAATTATACCATAAATCGAATTAATTAAACAGTGTTTACATCTATCAGGGTCTCTAAGACCTCTGACAAATTTTGCCCTGCCTGCAAGTCAAAAGAGAAGCTAAATGGTAAGGAACAAGGCCCCCTCAGCCATTACTGGTCAGAGCAGTCCGTCATGGGCACTGCTGCATGGTTGAACTAGACCTCAACTTTTTGAAGTAACGGTGCTGGAGACTGTCTCCAACAACTTACCCAGGGCAGGTATTCCTTATTTTCCAGTGTTTCCCACCTGGTGGAGGGCTGCTCCTCCTCTCTCCCTGTGACTCATCCTGGTCTCCTCCTGGGGTCAGCTTGGTGCTGCCTCCACCCTCGCCCAGCGGTTCCCCAACAGGAGAGGTCTGTGTCTTGCTACCAGGCACTGAACATCCAAACCCGTCCCTCACTGTACTTAATACACGTATTTTCCTAATTGCACTACCAGTTTCAGTTTTACTGAGCCTACCCATTGTGGGCATCTGGTACAGCCATCCCAAACAGCTGCTCCATCTCTGGGTCGGACAGCAGTGGGATCTGCCGATGTCCTGCAAAAGAGGCGAGTGAGGCAAGGAGCCTGCTGCAGACCCACCTCTGCTTCCAAAAGAGAGCAGGTAGGGACCTGGTCTTCCCCAAGTCCCAAGGTCAGCCTTACAGGATATTTCTGAGAAGGGTATGTAGCTATCCTGCCAAGTTTCTGGGAGCCAGTGGATCTATGCTGGAGCCCTCCTGACCTCACACCTCCAACCCGCCAAGGAGAGGAAGAGAAGCTCCATGCACCAAGGAGGGCTAAAACCCAGGCTTTTACTTGGAGGCTGTCATGGGGAGAAGGGTGAAGAAAATGGGGTTGTGTGGGAGGAAGAAATTCTTTCTGTAAAGCCATTGGGAAAACCAAAGGAAAACATCCTTTGTGAGACACCGAAATGAAATGGGCATAGTATTTTGAAAACATTTTGGGTTGCAGCAGCAGTGCTGATGGCATCAGCAGATAACCTTACTCCATAATTTCATGTTACCAGTTACTGCAATTGAATTGATTACATGATCTAAATCCATGTGTATTACCTGAGTGTGTGGCCCCTGGTGTTTTGAACACTTATGCATAAAGATTGCTATAATTTTTGTTAATAGTTGTTGCAGTTCATCTATGGCTCATCTATAATCTCTTGAACATATAATATGAATAATTATTGTGAGGCACAATGGGGAAATGGAGTCTTAACACCCTGACTGAGGCTGAATCATACCAGAGCCTGCCTTAGTCAAGTTTTGACTGAGGAATGCCCCAAAAATTTCGAGTGAGTCAAACCTGCTGAAAACCTGGCTGGGTTCCCTCCTTTATGAAAACTTTCCAAAGATTTACCTTGCTTTTTGCCACAGAGTTATTTCCTTTGAGGAAGATACTGCAAGGGCAGGAGTTCATTTTGCCAAATAAATATTATCTAATACTAGGGAAGTATTGGCATATCTGAATCTAAAGCAACAAAATCCATTTAATACCAGGAGTCAGGATTTCTTGCTCCCTTAGTACCCTGCCAGCTCCAGGCTGTGCCAAAGTCACTATTGCCAAGGGGATAATGAGGTAATGTGCCTGGGTGATAAAATTCTGGCTTTCTGGCTTGTTGCCTGAGATATAAGATGGCACACACCTATGTTCATATGAAAAGGCAGTGTGGGATCTTTCAGGAGGCTTTCCAGCTTAAAAATAACGTATCAGAGAAAGAAAAAAAGCCACAAATTAGACGGATAAAAATGTCCTTTAACTGCTTATAAACTGAAACTCCAGTTGCAGAATACTGGCCCGTGCCTAATCCAAAGTCTGCATTAACTAATGCTTGTTGGATGTTGAATTACAACAGAAAGCCTATGTTAATGCATGTGAGAGCCACATGAATATCAAACAAATTCATTACGATCAGTGCTATTACAGTGAATACCAAATGAGTTCATAATGATGGAACAATGAAACTGTTACTGATAGATTTTATTTCTGCAACAAATCCTGTGTATAAGGGTCCACTCCTGTAGTATTAATTCTAATAAAAGACTGCATCTGAATATTAGCATCATCAGATAAATTATACCTTTCAATATTCTGAACTATACAGTTCAACCTTTTTTTTTTCTCACCAGTACATAATTTTTTTTAATCTCGATTTGTCCTTAAAGTTTGATGACTATTGTAAAGAGGGTAACACTTTATTTTAAGTATCCAATCATTAGGAATTCATTTAGTATTCATTGCAATAACACTAATACAATAGAATCAAATGAATAAGAAATTCGTTTAGTATTCATATAGATGTGATATGTACTTCTGAAAGAGTTCCACACTAATTCAGCATTAGTTTAGCATTATTTAATGGACACTTTATTTTAAGTATACTGGTAAAGATGACTTAATTTCTACACTTAGATATTTAGATTTTTATTTTTTTTTTTTACAAAAAGGCTTAAGATATATGGCAAATTCATCAGAATATGATGTGAGCATTTCAAACCTGTGCAAGAGCATCAGCTTTATAAAAATGGTTAAAAGAAAATCTGAACACCTTTTTTTCCCCAACTGGTATTGACGTATTTACTGAACATGCTAGTTACAGAGATTACAATAATTCTTTGAGAATACAATGCATACCTGCTGTTTGAAGCACTGATTTTGTGTTGGAACTTAAAGCACAAAAATATTTTTTTAATTAGCATGAAGGACTTCTAATGTATAAATTGTAATTGTAAGAACAAAGGCAAGTCAAGCTTTCCTCCAGATTATGATCTTCAAAGTCAGAAAAGAGCTACATCTGTGTTCAACTGTTCCATACGGTGTAAGTGAATCGAAGAAATGCCCCTATCCAGCAAGGGCAAAGCCTTATAGATAACCTCTCTTTCCTCTTTAAGCTTACTCCCTACCATCCATTAACGATGGTTACCAGCAAACTGCAGCCACATCACTGAATCTGACAAAGTTATTCTGAACCCAGAGGGATTATGATGATTTGCCTATAATTTCTGGACTTCAGCAAACACACAAATGCATTTATGAAGTGCCAACTATCCTTTCAGCTAACTCTTCATTAAAATGTATTTAGATGTCCTTCAAAAAAAAAAAATCATCTTACAGTGAAACTCAAACTGGCTGATTCCCAGGCTTACAGTTACTTTCCTATCAAGAATTAATGCAATATCATGCACACACCATTACTGAAAAATTCTACGCTGTTTTTTGCCAAGTGTTCCTATATAACAGTTTTATCACAAGTCTGACAGCCGCCATAAAAATTCCAGGCATTCTATATCAACAGCCCTCTTTGTACTAAGTTATTAAACATTAAATTTTTATTCGTCATTTGTATTCTGTTATGCAAAATAAGCTCCTTGATAAGATGTGTCTTCTTAATTGGGCCCTTGATGCTTCTTGGATCGGAGTTGTCAGATTAGCTGGAAGAAGAGGCTCTGCATTGAGCCAGCTCGCTACCAGGAGACCAATAGCTTTGTAACAACGATATTAAGTTAGAGGGGCCAAATGGAGGGCAGCACTAGGCTCAGGTGAGACTCTACATCTGTGCATGTCTTATGCTCAGGCACTTTTCTCATAGCATCAGCAGGGCTGATGGAAATAGATTTGTTTGTTGTTTACAGCATGCAGCTGTGGATGCTGCTGCATGGGAGTTGTATAAGATTGAAGCAAATTTGTACTGAGACTAAAATATTGAGCTTTTCTCCAGTCAGCAGTCTCTGGAATCTTATTGTCGAAAACTTTATCTAGTTGTAACCCTCCCCAGGGTGATTTTCATTTGCAGCTGCCCTGCTCTGTCTCTCACCGCCTGTCCCACACTGCCTCTGCATCAGCCAGCACAGGAGTAGGCTCCTGGTGTACGAGGTAGTGGCTGGGCCAGGCAGAAGTAATGACAACTGGGTCAAACATTTAGTATGCTGGGTTTTCCAGAAAGCTTTTTGATTCCTACAAATCCCTCCGACAGCTGTCATTATAAGACATCATTATCTTCTTCCTTTTCTAAAAGGGAACAACCTGAAGAAAGGACTCAACATTTAGTGTGGTGCTTGGTGGCAAAGCATAATAAGAAATCTGTAAGCACACGGAGGGAAAAAAAAGCCCTCATGAAAATGTAGGATTTATTATTTTCATAAGGTAGACTAATTCTAACAGAAGTATAGTACATTTCCAGGCTGGTGCTAAAAATTTAATTGATTAATGCTTCTGGTATTTGTTTGACTGAATTCTCCTGTAATTCTGAAAAAATTACTCCCTCATTTTATTAGTTATTTTCTGCATTACAGCCAGACATGGATACCTTACTAACATCAGGATCTGCTGTGCTATGTGCAGAAGGAGCACAGCCGCTGCCTCATTAAAGCAGCTGGGCCAAGAGAGTGTGAAGGGAGTCACGTTTCCAGTTTGCAGATGGGAAACGGAGGGTAAAACGGTACGACCAAAGTCATGCTCGGAGGCTGCAGTGAAGCAACACATTGAAGTGAAACTTCTCACATTTCACAAGGTGTCCTAACAATCAGACCTTCCTCTTGTCATAATTAAAGAAAGCTTATTTAGTATTTAGCAAAATACCATGTCTCAGGCTGTTGTCTGACCCGTTGGAGCACATTGCTTTTATTTCCTGACTGTTATAAATCCTGTAGTTTTCATCTAGGACACTGATTTTTTTTTTTGTATTTTTGGCACAAAAATGACTTAGAAATATTGGAATGAAATATTATGTGGATTTAATAACCTATTGCTGTGAGATTCTTTTGGATTGATATCTAGAAAAGGTTTAGAGTTTTTAGTGTGGACTTTTTTGTAAGAAATCTTTTAAATGAGTACAAACGCTTATCCAATGTACTAGTGTACATTTTCATTTCAGTACACCTGCTGCAGTTTAGTTTATGGGTGACACCAAGGAATAGAGATCAGTCTTAGTTCTTACTAACTTCTCTTTAGCCATGGTGATTTTTTTTTAAGCACTTCATCTCTACAGGGCATTTGACTGAAGTTTTGATATCCAGCTGGAGAAAAAATTTCTTTAGAAGGAAGGAGTAACAATGAATGCTGTGTACTGACCCTACACATGCTCTGTCTAGTTTTGAATGAAGGCCTTCTGCAAATCTCCCTGTGTTTGCTCATAGGCATCCCCACGCAGATTGTATGACTACAAGGCTGTTGTGGATCACTGGGTATTGCAGCAGCAGGACTGAGAATATTAGTTTGCACCTAACATATTTTGTGCTTTTAGCTGGAGCAAGGGTCAAACAGCAGAAGCATGGTGGGGGTAAAAAGCAGCTGTAATGTCCAAAGACATTACAAAAACATGTAGAGACATCCTTTCTTTCTGTTATATATATGAAGGCCTGCTTGCTTTCTTTCAGGCTAAGGACAACTGTTCCTCCTAAGGATTCAGTGCTTGCTTGCCATCCCAAGGTCACCTATGCCAGACCTGTGTTCACAGACAAGAAAAAGTCATGGGGATCTGCTAAGGCAATAAAACCACTTGGTGGCAATGGGGAAGATGTAGTTGATTAAGGCACATGTCCCAGCAGCGCTGTGTTTCCTAGATGTGACCTCCATGCCTCCTGCGAACAGAATTTTAAAGGAGTTTCTGTGCCTAATTTCCAGATTTATAATGCAGTTCTTCACCTTACTGTGCTTAGAAGCTGCACCTGTAGACACCTACAGTTCAGTCACAAGCATGCACACATTGTGTGTGGTTAGTATCTGTCTGCCTGCCCTCCCCTTCCATCTCAGACTCAGGGTGAAGGACACTCGTCTCAGAGGGTGACAGCTAACTAGATGTTGTGCACCAGTGGCAGCAGAACATTGCTGTGGCAAAGTAACACGCCAAAGGTCACAGTCCAGTAGGTCGGTGGCATAGTTAATCCTGAGCCATCAGTCTCAGGACCACCACAGCTGTCTGAGAGAGCATGTTATCTGCAGCCTTCCCTTGGAGAGGGTAGTTTTAGCTTAGAAACATAAGACTTCTTCCTTGACTCACAAAGTTCTTCCTCACAACACTTGAGACAGTTTTTCAGACTTGTTTATAGAAAATTATGAAGATTTCAAAAAGAGGAAAGAGGGACTTTCAGTTCTGGGGGGAGCCTGCTCTTATCTGCAGAATTAAACCCCACAATCCTGACTGGCTAAAGAGATACCTTACATCTATAATAATTCTTTCAAGAGATACCAACTAACCCATGTGATTTCAGCAGCCATGGCTCCAGCATCTGGCTGTGTTTTGACATTTCTAAGATGTAGAGGTATTGTGTGGAATTGCAATGTATTGCTCAAACGTCAGTGATAATACTCCTGGCATGCTCAAGCACTGGATATTTCTCCTGTGCCTAGACACCTCATTATCTACAGATGCCATAATGAGAATATGAATGCTGTCAATCACTTTGAGACACTTGTAAAACCAATAACATAATAAAGCTTTCCTTGATTTTTTTACTGCTGTGTTTTTTGGCTGGGAAAATCATCGCGATGTGAGGAACTGTGACTTTGTTTGGCCTGTTCTTTACAAACATGAATCTGTCAAGTCTTGAGCCACTCTCCTTAAATACTTCCAATTCATCTTCCCTTCAGAGGGGGCCAGTGACACATAGGGAACTCTCCTGGAGCTTCTCAGACAACTGTTACCTGTAAGACATATTGTGGGGGACTTGCAATGGCTCATCCCAGATATGACACCATTGATGCCAGATCATTCACAATTATACATTAAGGTTTATGGACTCTCCCTCTCTATTTATTTCAAGATGACATAGACACCTCGGGTTCAAAGCAGAAAAATCATACTTTCCAACCCAAAAAATATGAGAAAAGATTGAAGCAAACAGACTATGCCTGAAAACCACCTTCTCGTCCAGAAGGGCTTTCCCAAGCTAGATGTGTGAAGGTTTTTAATAAGTGTTATGAAATCCCCACAGATGTAGATACAAAACATCTGCAATAGTTGACAGCTTCACAGATTTATTTAAGTTATTTCTGAAAGGCATATTCTGTAAGTAAACATCTTACGGTTCCTAATTATCAAAAAGGGAAATAGTTTGACTAGTCTCTCCTTAGTTTTTGCTCATCTCAATTTGACATCCATGCAATATTGGGTAGATAATATTCATCTTCCTTGACTTTGATGTCTAAGAGTTAGACAATTGATGTCTGAGCTAGTTATCCTTTAAAGTCAGTGGAGTGAAACAGGACGTTTTGTGCTAAAACAGTCTTAGCATTGGTCAAATTAATTGGATTTATAGTTTCCACTGATTACAAAAAATTATGTAGCTTAGTGACTAGTGTAGGCCAGATACCTGACTTTACATATTTAATGCTTGGTGAGATTGATTTCACCCATCACTGGCTAAAATATTGCACTGTGCACTTGTGTTTCCAACACATCTGACAAAGAGCCCCCAGAAGCCAAGGTGGCTCTCCAGGGGCACTGGCACTGCCAAGGCTACAGCATCAGCCTGGAGGCTCACCTCACCCATTCATGCTGCAAGCCAGCCCAGAAAAATCTCCTCTTGCCTCAGCAGTGCCTGGGTGCCCCTGTTAATTTACTGTGTGTTAATGGTGTAATGATAATTGTGTTAAGCTGGATAAAAATCTAAATTAGAGGTAGGAAAACATCTCTGTTTCCCCGAGGAAAGACCTCTGCATCCTTGACAAAAGCGTCCGAATGGGGCCCCAACCTTTGGGTCTGTTCTACTCATGCAGGAGGAGGTGAGGGCCAAAGAGTTTTATGGAGAGTGCGCCTCTGCATGACCGTTTCTGGAGGCTGCTAATGTATTCCTCTCCTCTCTTTTAATTAATAAATTAATGAATTCGGTGCTGATTTTGCATTGCCCTTTTGAGTGTTGGAAGGCATGATAAACAGTAATCATTAATGTGTTGGTGAAAGACTTAAAATGGCTTAGGATAAGGACTTTTCACAGATGCTGAGGAAGGTGCCTTGGTTGGCCATAGATGGGGAGGCGACATGGCTGGCTAGCAGAGCAGAGGTGTTGGGCTCCATCACTAGATGGGTACCTGGCCTGCTGGGCACCTTCTGGTGTATCAGGATTACCATTGCACTCCTCCTAGACTGACCACACTTGAACAAGTCTGTTGAGCTCTTTTCTGCAAATTGGTTGGACATCCATTCTGGACCTACTTGAACCCCCTTATGTTTTACACTGCTCTTGCTACACATTTTCTGAGCACAGCTCCTCCCATCTTATCCTTGCATTTAACATAAACATAATGTAGCATAAAGGTGAACTTGATTTTATCATTTTATTAAGGCTCCACACTGAAATTCAAACACAGTGTGTATTTTCACTGAATTCATTTTACCTGTATAATCTCACATTAGAATGGTATTGTCTTCCAGAGAGGTCACTGAAGACTTGCACTGAGATCATTTTGTCATTGCAAGCTTGTGTGATAATAGGATTACCATAGGCATGTTTTGAAATTGTTGTAAGATTGCTGTGAGGACATTAAGTCTCTATTCAAGAGTTTGCATCACTAAGGGTAGCACAAACCAAGCTAGAAAACCTGAGAAATGTAAATATGTTACAAAAAGGAAGACATCGTATCTTGCCCATGAAAGGAAACCATTTGTGTTTCTAGAAGTTTTACAACAGGCATGAAAGTAAATCAGGAAAGCTTGAAAGAAATTAAATATTTATTGCAGGTCAGATTTACATATATACATGAAAGCACATACACAAAAATGGAAATGGAGTTACTATCTGTGCCTATAGAAGCAAATGCTTATGTCAATACCTAATTAAACAGCTGCATATGGCACTGCGTTTTATCAGAGCAATAATGGTATCTGTCTGCTAGGGTTGCCCAATTGTGTCAGCTTTTTTATTCTTAAGTTAAAATGTCGTGTTACTAGTGTTACCACTACAACAGTGAGTATCCTGGTATGTATTTCTTGTTTGAAATGCTGGTAACTATTGTATGCAGAAGTTCTGATCAAATAGAAAGTGAATGAGCCCATAAAATTAATGTCATGGAAATAAAGAATTATTAGAGTGTACTCAAATTTTAAACAAGTAGTGGGAAGTATTTCATTTCTGCTTATCATTTTTGATACTGTTTGTGTTCCTAAGGCCTAGTTAATTAAAGAAGAGCTTGCAGCTCCTTTTGGGAAAATAAAATAACTCCACCCAGAGAGGTGTATTGTATTCTATTCTAATTCTGTCAGCTCCTTGCTTTTTTTTTTTCTTTTGATTACAGGACATATTTGCAATGTGATATAGTTTAGCAGTATTCTTTAAAATATGGCTATTAAGCTTACCTATCATTCTGAACACTAGGTAAACCTCAGATCATCCTGAATACTTGTCCATCTAAACCTTAGTCAGTGACAGATTAGTTTAGCAGAGGGCCTTGCCTGGCCGTCCCAGCTGGCTTCTATACTCATTTAAAAAAATATGTTTTCATCAAAAGCTCTTCAGCTGACAGCTGAGTTGGGGGGCAAATAAAACAGAAAAACTCCTGACAATTTAATTTTTCAATGAAAGCTTTGACAAAAAAAAAAAAAGTTTTTTTCATTATTAAATCCTACTCATCTTCAGCATTATTTTCTGAGCAACTCTTAAAGGAACCTCTAGCTTTTACCACTAATTCTAGCTTGGAAACCACCAACCTTTCAGAGACCTCAAGGGAATATTCAGCTGGCCCTAAGAAGACCCCAGTCTACACATGGCTGGTTAAAGTGGGTCATCACAGAATGAGGTACATCTGGGGTCTCTGTGTACGTGGATGGTGAGTTAGTAGCTGGAGTTGTGGGACAAGGACTCAGAGTGGCAGGTATTTTAAAACCCAAGGGCTGCAGTCATTGAATCATAGAATAATTTAGGTTGGATGGGACCTCTGCATGTCATCTACTCCAATCCCTTGCTCAGAGCTGGGTTAAACTTGTGAAATACCTTCATCACTTTATTTATTATCTGATCTAATTTCACAATTATCTCACCTTTCATTCAAGGGTATAAATGTAGCTTTGAAAATGAAGTTTGCAAAAGGGCAAGTTGAGTTAACCCACTGTAAAGCTACTGGCTGAGAGACATCCACAGATTTTCCATCCTGTCTTCCAGTTTTGTGCTTTCACTGCTAGGCATGCTGCCTGACTACAGTACAATTGGTTATTATTTACACGAAGGCACAAGATCCTTGTAATAAAATGCCCATCAAAGTGGTCATCACTGTGGGCTCATTTTTTTTCTTGGTATCATTCAGAATTGTATACATGTGTTTCCCATGGGTAGAATTTGACCCTTACCGCACAAATTAGAAGAAAAGATTGGTTATTAAAGCAACATGGTTTGAAATGGCTTTGGTAGTTGCTAAGCACATCTGTGATTACGTCAATTTACGTTTACCTAAAAATATAAAGCTTTGAGTGAGATGTTAGAGAAGCAAGGAAAAATAATGCTTTCACGTGTAAATGGCATGTCCTGGACAACCAAAATAAAAAACCTGCATGTGGTTATATTCTGGACTCCCTTTTATTTTGCAGCTCTGTATATACCGGCTTGAGGTCTACAGCTGCTGACCACTGCTTTGATTATCTCACTGTAGCACATAATGCTTCGTACCCAGAGAATGTATTCTAGCAAGCTCCTAAATTGTATTTGGACAAAGAATAATTGAACACTGGACAGAATAACAAATGCTATGGTCAAGTTTGCTTCATGGGTTTATCGTGTTGTATTAACATGATAGAAATATGAATACTTAAATCTTATCTCAGGTATAGTTTATAACTGCATTAATCATTTACTGTATTATATATTTTTCATGTCACTAAGATTGTGAGGAAAAGATTCAATTTTCCCAGTGCAGTCAGTTGAATGTGGTTTAGATAAGTTAAAGGCATTGCATTAAACTGTTTCAACATGGCTTTCTCTTATAGATCCTATAAAAGGATGGGGAACATATATCAAACAGTAATAACTGGTATATTTTACTTTTTTTTTTAAAGTCATATGGCAGTGCATTTTCCATTTTCATTAAAATCAGATAAATGAAGTTACTAAGTTTACCACTTACAGGTAAATGTATTCAAATTGACACAGGCATTTTTACCTACTATATTTGCTTAAAATTGTTAAGGGGAAATGCTCTCCTATCAATTAAAGTAGCAGTTTGATAGACACTGAAATTTTCCAGAGATATCATAAAGAGTGACAACAAATACCCCCAATACACCCAACAGTGTTTCACTTTCCTTATATTTACTGGTGATGTGGAATATGAACCTTCCAAAAAAGAGAGTGACTCACCGGCACGCATATCTGAGATTTCAGCACACCACAAAGCACTCCCATTTTACTCCACATAAAAAAGGAATATGTACCAGCATATGCATTATGCACTGCTAACTGCCTTTTTAGATCATTATATGAACATTGCACATTCATTGCCCATGAATTATACGTAGATTCTAATTTGCAAGAGAGATACTGATTCATTTCCTCGAAATCAAGAGGTGGCCAAAGGAAAAACAGCAGATGAAAAGGCGAGGGATGCCAGGGAGGCTGCGCCGACTGCTGCAGACTGAGTGCAGACAGGGTGGTGTGGCTGATGACCACAGTGTGAGAAGCTGTAGGTGGACTAGGTAGCAGTATTTACATGTCTGCAAGAGTGTGTCATCAGTCCAAAGGAGTTTGGGACAAACGGGTGAATACCAGGTGGTTAAGTCCTTTTGCGGTGCTGATATATGGTCACTGGGACTCACACCATGAGCAGCTGCTTCTGCTCCATGGGGAAAGGTGCAAGGGATCACGTCTGGCAGGGCTTGGGTCTGCTTGGGATCGGGGCTGGCTGGGCATTGGGTCCAGCACTGTGCCTGGGGCTGCGTAAGTGCAGTATGGCACACTGAGGTGGGCATGGGCTTCAGGCAGGGCGGGCAGCCTCCTGCCTGCGGGCAGGCACCCGCAGGTCCTGGGGTGGCTCTAGCAGGCAGGTACATGGGTCCCCTGTGCAGGGTGTGGGGCTTGTAGCAATGGCGAAGAAATACTGTGACTGGAGATGAATTCATTGTGTTTCAGCAAACTTTCACAATTGCTCATAGATATGTTTTGGAAAGTCCCATTTAATATAAAAAAAAAAAGAGAGTTACACTGCTATGGCTGTCATGCTTTGCTGTCATTCATTATTATTGCTTTTCAAAAGTTTTGTATGCCGTAAGCCAATTGAAATACCAGGATCCTTATGCTGTGACCCTTCTTTTCCTACAAAATTCTCTGCAATCGACTGTATCTATCTGTTGCACTTCAACATCATGCTCTGTTTACTTTACGACTGTAAAAATAAATAGGATATTTTAAATATATTGTACAATAATAACTTTTTTTCTGGTCAGGTCTCCTCTAATTGAGATCAGCTGAAATAATCTTAATGAAGTTGTACAATGTGGAAGATTCCCTGCCATGGAAGATTTATATGCCTAGACTGTAAATGGTGAGTGAAGTGTTTGCCAGCACTCAATTAGTAGCTCCTATGTCGTTACTGGATTTTTAGAGGGTTTTTCTTAAACTGCTTTGAATTACAGTGTCACAAAATGCTAAATCAATTACATATGTGTCCTTGTATCTACCCCATAAGGATACCTGCCATGATTTTTTTATGGTCCTTTTAGACTTCATGTTTACTTCCATGAAGTGAAGTAAAGGTCATAACAGTGCAACTTATTTCTTAAAGTTTAGAAAAAAATCAAAACAGCAGGCTGTAGAATAGAAAGGTGAGATTCAAAGACACAAATCACTTCACAGTCACAAAAATTGCCAAAAAATAGCAGCTTGCAGCTGTGCACAGCAGGGACAGAAAACATTAAACACATGTTAAATAACAAATAGGAGACTTAAATATAGCTAAAAGTGGACCTTATTCTGAATAAATCATGTAAACTGCATCTTAATGGTTCTAAGGAATGTAATGGATCATGTGAAATATGCTAAATTTATATTGTTAAAAAATCAATAGTTAACCCCCTCCCTTTTAAAAAGGGGACTATCGAGTCCATGAGTAAATATTTTGTCTTTCATTTTCTTTCTCTATGTACAGCTGGATTTGTGAAATTTCATTTCAGTTAAGGGTAAAGCAGGACTTGCATTCAAAGCAGTTTGGATTTTGGGTATGAAACTATTTAACATTCTCTTTACAGAGGCTGGACTTTTAATGAAATTGTCCTTTTTCCGTTTCTTCTGCTACAAATGCAAAGAACGTGGTTTATCCCATTTTTTGATATACTCCTGGTAAAGTGTTTGAATTGGTCTATCCAGCATCCTGCATTCATTTGTGGTGTCTGTGAAAGGGCAGCCATTGCTCAATGGGCACGGCAAGCCTCATCCCATCCTTTCTACCGTCTGGGAACGAGCGAGTGAGAGCGAGGGGGAGAGGAGGGGAAAAAAAGGATCTCTTCTTTTTATGAGAAGCATGAAAAATAAATCACCAGTTTGAGTATTCAAATCAATCCTGCTGGCAACTATCTTTCCCTTGAAATGTTTGTTGCCTGTATATTTCTGCTTTCTGAATATTTTCAAGCTTTTTTCTTGCCTTCCGTACTGAAGGTCACGTTTTAGTTTCCCTGTATATATCTTTTTTGAGATTAATGTACCTTAATGACATCATTGTGTGCAGTGATGGGAAGGTCCCCAAGTTTGCTTTTCTTCCCATCTCAGTTGCACTTCTGAACAAATCAGCTCTCAGGCTTTGATGTTTTTTCCTTTAGGGCTATCTTTCTTATAGGCAATATAGCTTACCTATACATTTAGCAAGTCTGCAGTCTCTCATTAGATGCATTTTTGTCATCAATAATAAGTTCCCAAGGAGCCTAATGCGATGGGTAACGGATACAGTGTGGAATGGAGCCATTGTTTGATAATGCAATATCTCTCATAACAATGTAAATAAGAGGCTGAATACATTTCAGGGCTCCTTTGTGTTCCACGTTATTAGATGGTGCTCTATTTTCAATCTGAATATTCATAATATGCTCCTAGAGTGCGGCATCGAAGTAAGTGGCTTTGAGGAAAAATTATTTTTTTTTAAGTGGAAGGAAAAAAAAAAAAAGAAATGAGGAGTGTTCTAATGAGGAACAGTTGAGTACTATGATTTAACATACTTCTGAGGTTTCTATCAGCCTGGAGCCGTTCTTTCTTGGCTTGTACACAGTGCATTTACATGGAGCTCTATTTGGATGAGTGCCTTCCAAAGTACTAAATGCTCTAATGTACTGAAAAGCGATAAATATGGAAAATGCACACATGCATATGCACACACACACATACACGAAGTACAGATACATATACGAACACATATACACACACCCCCTTGCAGACACACTCACCCTCCCCCATGCAGATGTTTTCATCTCCTCTATGGATAGATGGGTGAAATTTCAAAGGCAAAAATAATAAAATTGTACGTAGTTTATTTATTTATTACCTGGCACTGCATAATACTGAATTACTGTTTAAAGGGATGTGCTCCCACCCCTTCAGTGTGGGACCAAAGAATAGGAATAGAGAAAGGGGAAGAAAAGCAAGGGGAAGAAACCCATGGAATAAAACCTGTGCGAGTGTTGTCACTTCCTCCCTGACCTGCCTGACCCTGCTAACCTGAAAATGAGGCAAGGAAAGGTTTGGGTTTAACCAGCACAACAAGCTGTGTTGCTGGATATTGGATACTGTAAATGCAGACGAAGCTCTGGAAAGCATGTCAGTGTTTACCAAAGGGCTCTTTGCAGTGACCTTATGAGCTAACAACAGTGATGGGAGCAGAAATGGTAATTGTGATTTTTATAGCACAGTCTTTGCTAATTTCTTTCAGTTCATTCCTAAAAAAACGTAGACCACAAAAAAGGAATAAAATCTTGAAAACAAAGCTGAATAGGTTAATGAAATGACAATAGAAAAGTGTCCTTAATGGGGATACAATTGCTGCCTGAAATATTTATTACTTACATTTATTTAGATCCTTCACGAAAAAATGTGTCTGTTTTCCTATACTTTGATTTTTGCTCTGAAGTTTCGAGGAGGTTTTGTGCTTTTTCATCTAATATTCCTCCTCTAACTCTCCCAACGTGATTCATTTCTTTAAGATCTTGTTTTATTTTTAAGTCATCAATTACTCAAACTTTGTTGGCCTATCTATTCTCTGCCATCTGGACCCCATACCTTATTTTAAAGCATGTTCAAATAATGACAACCTTCTTTTCTCAATTAATTTATGGGCTGTGGGGACCATTTTTCATTTGTTATCATGCACTTCCATTTGATCTCTCATATCTTTCTTCTGCATCTGCAACCATAGTGTATAAATCTTCCTCTCAAGCATTGTCATGGTGCCCAAGATATATAGGTGTAACTCCCTATTAGTTCCACAAAACTGACCTTAATTTCTAAAAATGGTATCAGATGCGAATAAAGTTTGGTAAGATGATTTGTTTTGATTTACTTTGTACCACTTATCTTGGAGTTTTCTTCCTACTTTTCTTTTATCTAATTTAGACAGTATAGTCTTGCAAGCCCAGTTGCATGTTTATCCATTACCTCCCTGCCAATGCTGCTCCTTAGAGAGATGGTGCTGCAAGATTTTGGATGCTAAGAATAATAAAATGGCATTTTACAGTAACCTGTAGTAAGTATGCAATTTCTATTTGCATTTAAAAATGGTAATTTTGTTGCCAATAAAACATGGGGATTTTGTAGGTCTGATTGAGGTGACATTAGTCTGGTAAAATGAACAGAAACAGACAAATCCAAATAGCTTTCATTTTATTCTGCTGTGTTGACAAATGATAAGACTTAAAAATCCAATTCTCCCACTGAGCACTTACAAGAAGCTGGTTTGGACTGCTGAGGGGCTGTGGCTCACGAAACAAAAACGTCTATTTTTTTGTTACTATTATGAGGGGGGAGAAAGAGAGAGAGAGAGAGAGAGAGAGAGAGTGTGTGTGTGTGCATGCGTGCGCATGTGTTTTGTTTTACATAAACAGACTTCAGTCCAAACTAAGGATTGCTAATTAAGCAAAAACCATGACCAGATGTTTATTAACACCTCTCAGGTTCATGGGATTTGGATAGTGTGCAGTTTTCATGGACTAATTTGAGAAGGGAAACACCTTTATTGAAATAATGGCCAATTATAATTGCCTACTTTGCCTATTTTTCTTTTATCTAGTGTACAGGGGAAAAAAATAAGCCCATCCTCGTGCTCTTGATATTAATTCTGCACATTATTGGGTACATATTATTAATAATAAATACATAATAATGTACAGATGAAAAATTCCTCAGCCATTTACTTTACAACAACTTTTTTTGTGTGTGTTGTTATTAGTTTATCACATGCCAACATTGTTAACCTATTTATATGTAGCCTGCCACTAGGTTTGCCTCTGCCAAAGCAACGATGCGTCACTTTGATGCCAAAAAGCACTGAAACAGGAAGAGTTGCTGTTGGGTCCCAGCATGGTGACTTCATCACAGGCCTCAGCTTCAAACTGTGGAGTAATAAAACTGAATAGCACAATATAAAACTCCATGTTTCATAAGACAAATATTGCTTTACGCATTCATGTCCCTTGTACTATGTTAACTGTAGGAAGAAATGGAATACAGTTTTAGTGACCCCCTGGGACCTATAAAGGCTATTTCTGAGTCTGAATCTTGCTGTTTAATTTAATCATTTATTATATTAATATTCAAATGGGCTGCATCTTATTAGCTACTGCAAAGATGTTAGTATGTCTGAAATAAATACCTAATTATGCTTTTGAAGAGAGAGGTTCTAAAGACTTTTGTACATTTGTGCTAATAGAACAGTTCATTTGCAGATTTTTTCTGCAGAAATCAGCACTCTGAGCGTTTTGTTTTTTTCCCCTCCTTACTTTGAATAAAATAAGAACACAGATCAAATATACCATTGTGATGCCTCAATAGCAGATACGAGTTTTTCCCTTTGTACTGCAAGACTTCATTCTCCAAGCGAGTGAGTTATACAGTAGCAAACTGACCAGTGCCCTCAGCTTCTAGCTCAATAACACATTAATAAAAATAACTGCTTTAACCAAATGACCATGAAATTAAGTATGTTCTTATTCAAATTAAACAAATGGATATGCTTTTGAAAAACATTTTTGAGCCTGACATGGTCATGTTTAAAACACATTGACATTTTATTGTTTTAAAAGCCCATTATTATTTTTTCCCTTGAGTGCAGACCACAGAAGATGAGAACTTTGAATTTGATGTCTTCAAACAATGGACAGCAGCTTCTTGCAAAAACACATATTGTGCTTCTGCATCAAATGGGTGTCAGGATACAGAGACATGGATGAAAAACCATTGGTGGATTTCTAGTGCCAGCTCATCTGCAGGATCTCCAGGAAAAACCTTTTACTAAATCTGCATAAGGATGACTTGAACTACAAATACTATGTACGTAAATGGTACTAACACATTTTAAACTAAATGCACACAGCGCGTTTAGAGCAGTACAGAAAATTAGTAATAAATGCAAAAGTTACAGTTTAGAAAACTAAGAATTACAGTTTACTATCTTTTGAAAGATCACCACAACCAAACTTGGAATAGTCTCTTTTTTTTTTAAACTCTCTAAATCCAAGGTTCCTACTAATACAAAATTATTTCTTTCATAACTGTTTGCTGAATAGATTAAGGTGTTAATAAAAGGTTAAAGGACAGAGACTGCTGGCAGCCGAAGTCCTCATTTTATCCACAAACAGCCAAGTTAGCAAGCTGCAGGATGAGGTCCTCTGAGCTGACCTGCAAATGCGCTTACCCTCACTCAGCTGCAGCGGTGTGAAAGCCTTGCCAGAGCATCTCCTGCAAGCGAGGATGACGATTATCACAGTTATTACTGCTGGGCAAATTATCAGCTTTCTTGAACCCAAGGGGGAGAGGTGGGTCAGCTCCCATATTTACTCAGGGAAGTTTTGTCCAATGCCTTTAAGTCCCGCTACTGCTCATGGAAGGCTGAGCCTAGACCACACTCTGCAGTTCATTCCTTAATTCTCCTGGAACTTTTGGGGCTGCACCTCATCCCATTCACCCCCACAGTCTTCACTATCTCCAAGTTATCCTTAAAAACCTGTGAGTTTTTGCTGTGGAGAACTTGAGTCAGTGACACCCCACCATTGCAGAGACTTTGATGACAATTATTTCGTTACCTAAAACCATTGGCAGGATTGTGAGGAGGATCAGTGTATATGTATATTATGCATGCAATGCATAATACTTTATAGCCCCTATTATCTTAGTGATCAACTGAAATTATTAACAATGGTCATCTGAACTACCCTGTATATAAAACAATAGCCTTGGTAGTTTTCTAATTAATGGCAATAATGTTTCTCTCAATAAGTAGCTGATGCATTTTGCTGTTGAAAAATATTTAGAAATATATGTTGTTATCCAGTTTTGCCTTCTTTTTTCCTGCAGAGTACATAAAGATTAGATTTTCACCGTTGGCTTAACGAGTGGAAGCAAAGCTAGGGCATCAATAGTTAACCTTATATTACCCTCTGCTGAACAGACACAGTATCAATGTAGGGGTTTAACTACCACACCACTAAAAACACATATTCCTGCAGTTTTAGACTAGCCGTAAGAATGCTGTGTATATGTTTTCCTCATTATTTGGATGTGCTGTTTGAATGTTGTGATCAGTGATTCAGAGCACATGATTCATCAGGAAGACATTTGCTAGGCAGACATGTGAGGAGCTGTCTGCCTCTTCAATCTCACTGACAGGGCAAAAATGCTGATTTATAGTAAATCATTAAAATCTGCTTATTATTGCACTGCTTGTTCCTCTTCTCCACTTCAAGCCAGCATCTTGATCTGCATCATGTCTCTTACAATTTTATACTACAGCAAGCAGTTATTTAAACAAGAGAGAAATGATCCTTAGTCTTTATTAGTGCATATGAAAGGATATTTTGTTTAAAGAAGACTAATTAAGAAAGCAGACTCTATTTTCTTGCTCAGTTTAGGGAAAAATAAAGATTTAAAACATGTAACTGCAAAGAATTATTACAATAAAACAATATTTTAAAATGATTATCGAATAGCTTGTTTTTTAAAAAAATAATCATAAAGAAGCAGCTCAAACACCACCAAAATATTTGGAAGGAAAGAGAGGTTGGATGGTTATTCAGCTTGTGATAGAACTTGGGGAAGACACAGCTAAATATTATGTGATTATTGGTGGAAAGGGCAAAAAACCCCTAAAACTAGAACTAGGTGCCAGTTGGGTACTGTGACAATGGGAACATTAAAATAATTTTCAAGAAGGGGGGGAAAAAGTTTTGTTTACTTTGAAAGAAGTGGTTTTGTGAAATAATACAATATGTAAATATGCTGTCTGATAGAAAAACAAAGAAACAATACAAAAAGGTCCATATTGTGTATGTGTTACTTACAGTAAAAATTTTAATTTGATGCCTGGGGACAGAAATCCTTGCCACTGAATTACAAAGAAGTGAATAAACTGACTCAAAATTAATCCATACAGATCTGTCCCCTTAATAATACTAATTCCAGAGAACAAAGCAGTGCATAATGCATTTTAAATTAACTTGGAAAATGCATAATTTATATTTGTTTTATTTCTTAATATTTGAACACAGGTACATTTCAGAATGCTAAGGACAAGAAAGGAGAGGACAGATTTTGTCCATATATGCTCAATTTAAAAAAAATAAAACCAGACAATATTTTTCAAGCTCTCTTAGAAAAGGACTTCAGCTGTGAAATATTACAGAGAAAGGATAAACACAGTTAGGAGAGAGAAAATGATTTTTAACATGCTGTGAAATGAATATGTTTGGTTAAAATATAAAAAGGGTCCTAATTCCTAATAAAACATTCTGAAATAGATAATTACATATTAGTTTGGATCAAAAATAATGTCCTTACTCATGAGAAGCAATTGAGAGATACACGGCGGGGTGCCCTGTCGGGCATGGCAGGCAGATAGAATACAGGATGTAAGAGGGGTAGGGGTAAGGCACTGCAGTGCAATGCTCCACTCCATGAAAAATACACAGTACATATGGGAAATGACAAGACTCAAGCCTGCTTCTTTATTAATGCTCTTCACCTACACATGTAACGTTGTCACCTGCCTTTTATATATATCATATTGTTTGCCATATCGGTGCGCAAGTAGAAAGCCAGACATCCTGTGTCTAATCTAGAAAAGCCATGCCTGTAACTCAGAAATGCATTGATCCTTCGTCTGCTGGCGTAGCTCAGCAGGCTAGCTTCACCCTCTCCAGCCCAAAGGGTGAACCTTCAGTTACCCGGGCACCACATTACAGTGGGGAAGAGGAAATAATTTCATATACTGGTATATCAGTCTCCTTCCATGCTATACCTGTTGGAGAAACTCATAGATGCTTCACTGCCCTGCCGTACTACATCTACACTGCTGGATTTGAAAGTTTGTTGTTCAATTTGAATTAAAAAGAAAGGAAGGAAAACAAAAGGATTGCAGCTGCAGTAAAAGCATAGGTGCAGATGGTAATGTAGTACAAGGAGACAGCATCTGGATTTAAAGATTCTTAGTCTGGAAAATTAGTCCTCACTCTTTTCCTCTCTCCTCTTCCAGAGTAACTTTGGACCTAATAAATTGGAAGGGTGTTTGGAGAGGGCCAAAAGGCAATCAAGTAAGTGTGTGCCTTTTGCATAGCTGTATATGGAGAGATGGGGCATGCTTACATGAGGGGCAGGGGTGTCTACATTTGCCCTTTGGGGTACCGATATGGGTAACTCCTGAAAAGAAAGATAAGTGTTTATAGAGACAAGACATTTTACAAACGTTTCCATTCTTGTATCAAAGCTATGATGCTCAGTGAGGACGGAAACCTGAGTAAGAATTGAAAAAATTGGACCTGCTTGACTATATTTACTTGGTGGAATGTCGGCTCACCCAGTGTTTAAAACAGTGGTGGTACATGTGCAGCTGGTAGTCAGTAACAATTTAGAATAATTTCACTGGTGTAAATTTCAGTTATTAATACTGCTGATCGTTAACTCACTTTAAGCGCTTATCATAGGAGCACACGAAGGGTAAAGAGCATATTTTATGGAGATTTTTCTAAATAATCTTTATGATGCTCAAAAGAGGTGAAATTTGCCTGAGACCAGACTTGCTTACAACACAGAAATTTAGCCCCCAGTTGCTATGTTATAAATCTTTCTGCCAGATTGGGTAGAACATCACATTACCTTGAACTAAATTTGTAAAGAATGACCATTGTCCTCACAGCTGTAAGAGAAAAATGTAGAGCTTGTCCCAAACCATGGGTTTTAATAGGCTGTTCACATGAAACTAAAAAGTGAGGAGATAAAATCCAGCCAACGCAAATTTATCTAAACTGATTACTTCCATAGTGACAATTTGTTAAATGATGACTTTGCTAGAAAACTAAATTGATTACATTTTGCACAATTTTAGTATTTTAACTACCTGGAAAAAAAAAAAATCAGCTTATGTTTATAGGAAAACATTCCTACTTAATTCCTTCCTTGGTGCTATGGTTGCGAGTTATTTTCAATAACTCAATTTACAGGCTAGCCTTATCGTGGGCTAATGCAAATTAATGCTTTGAGTCATAAGTGTTTCCCTTGGAAACAGTAATTTCAAGTTAATGTCTCTTGATGTGAAATGGAGTGCAGTGTCACAAGCTCTCTCTCACCAACCTACAAATTAACTTCTGTTCCCTCTGTACAAGAAATATGAATGGTGGTCCTGCTTTGCTTCCAGTAAAAAGTCACATACATGTATGTGTATGTGTCTATGTGGGTGTGTGTGTCAGGTCACTATTTAATGAACTAGTTATCCTGGATTTTCACTAGTGCAACCAAAACTGTGTGAAAAGGCCGTATGCAGCCATAAATAATGGAAATAAAAGAAAAAACAAAGTACTAAGATTTACAGCATACTAATACAATGATGATTCATGAAAGATAATTGTTGATTCCCAAACCAGGCCTGTTTGGGCAGGTTCATTTGGTTTGTACCTAGGGATTGGTAAGAAAGAATTTGCAACTAGGAACTATAAAAAGAAAGTAACAGAACTAAAGTAAGAAAGAAAACAAAGAAAGAAAATAGTGAGCAGAGGGAAAAACTGCATATTTCTTCATTGTATTAATGACCTTTTTCGTGACATATTTTAAATGAATCAACAGTTGAAAAGTTCTCCAATCCAGCATGGCTGTCTCCTACATATATTTTGTATTTTGTATTTTCAGTCCAGTCTTTTTAACACAGACTGCAGAACTCCAGTCTTACAGTATTGCACAGAGAGAAATCATAGCACTTCTCTCCATCCTTCCAGCCCTCTGCACATGTTGGGGCATGGGCTTTTTATTCTCATAGTTGGGCAAGACTAAGACCAGAGTAAAGTCTGAACTACTAATGGCGAATTTGGTTACCCTAGAGTCAAAGTAGACTAATTCTCCTGGCTGTGCCCTTGATGGTTCCTTCCCCTAGAACTTTCATTATTGAAGGCACCCGTGGTTTGGGCTGTTGATTGTTTCTTGCAAAAAATCCCTTTTTTCTTTGCCTTCTCATTAGTCCTGATGTCAAACCTCTTATTTTATTTGCACCTACCTTCTGGAATTTATTTAAAAATAAACATTAAAAACCCAACCAACCAACCATCCCTTCTCCACTTTTGCTCTGCATAAGATAACTAAGTCACACAAAACAAGCTTTATAAGCAGAGAAATTGAGAAATCCCATCTTACAATATAGAAC